>NC_081184.1:163894194-164092580 GCF_029867415.1 Vicia villosa | reverse complement strand
GAACCCTTCTGCGCTTTTGCCTGACCGGCGCACATCCTTCTTTGAGAGGTAACCTGTGTACCACGATGTCTGTATCCAACCCCGGCATATCACGGTATGACCAAGCAAAAATCTCTGCATACTCGTGGAGGAGCTTGATTAACGTTGCTTTTACGTCCTTACCTAGCGTTGCCCCAATCTTAATGTTTTTGGGTTCCTTATCCACTAACCTTGACAACTCTTCCGGAAGTTCATCGTCTTCCTCATCCCCTCCTTCAGCCTGATTAGCGAGAGCCTCGAATTTGTATAGAGTCTCAGCAGTATTATTATCGGTGGTGTCAGAAAGTGATCTGCACATGTTTTATGTTTGTTTTCTTTTAGTATGCAGATGTGAACGTGCTTTGTTTGTGCAAGAAATTTATTTGTCATTTTCAGAAATGGGAAAGGAATAAATGCGAGAAAAGACAATATTTTCAATACCAAAATGCAAAGACAATTTTATTAATAAACTTCGAACTTGAAAGTAAATGGGGCCCTTACAAACTAGCTCTATGCTTCGGGCGAGGCATGAGCGTTATTGTTTTTCTTTATCAAAAAGGGGAAATAAAACACACAAAAGCAAATCACTTTGAAATGAAAACTATCTCCGGTATCTCCAGGCTTGTCCAATTCTGAAGCTGTTCTCCTGGCCTGATCTCTCGAATGAAATTGGATGTCCCTTCTTGAGAGTCCTGATTGGACACCATAGCCACATGCTCATAACCGCCAGTCACAAAAGTTTGCATTATTGGGGGAAATGGTCGTTCTTCTTTCTTAATGCTTGTGACCTTGGTGGGTTGATATCCTAACCCCAGGCGATCCTTCTTCTCCAAAACTTCTGGCAGCTTGCCCCAGCCTTTAGTATCTGCGTCTTGTAGGTCTTTCCATGAGGTTACCGCCCTTCTTATCTTCTCCACTGGTAGTGTGATAGCAGTTGCAATTTCTAGAGCTTGAAATGCGGTACCCAATGCTTCGTCTCCAGCCTCAATATATCTGTATGAGTTTAGATTGCTGACAAATATATCCTCTTCTCCATTGATAGTTACTATGGAGTTCCCATTCACAAACTTTAGTTTCTGATGGAGGGTGGAGGTGACTGCCCCAGCTGCATGGATCCAAGGACGCCCTAGTAGGCAGGTATAAGCTGGCTCGATTTCCATCACTTGGAAGTTGATGCAGAAGGTGTGGGGACCAATTATGACAGGAAGGTCTACTTCTCCAAATACCGGACTCTGTGATCCATCGAAAGCTTTAACCACCAGACGACTAGGTTTAACCACGAGTCCCTCTAAGGCTATCTTATCAAGTGTGGCTTTTGGCATCACGTTTAAGGATGACCCTGTGTCGATCAAAACTCTAGCCAGATGAGCCTTCCCACACTGCATGGAGATATGCAAGGCTTTGTTGTGTGACTTTCCTTGTAGGGGTAACTCATTGTCACTGAAACCCAGGCATGCCCCAGCAGTTAGATTGGCCACCATCCCATCAAATTGATTGACTGTGATGTCCTTAGTTACATGGGCAGCGTTTAGGATCTTCATCAAGGCATCTCGATGCTTCTCGGAGTGTATCAATAATGATAAGAGCGATATTTTAGACGGTGTCTGTTGCAACTGATCTACCACTCTATAATCACTCTTCTTAATCAGAGCGAGAAACTCCTCAGCATCTTTATTAGAAGTTTCTTTATCCTTAGGTTCAGCCTCGTCAATTGGTCTCGTGACAACTTGTTCTCCAGATTGTGTCAAGTTTCCACTAGACATTGGTTGTACTTGCGCAGTTTTGAATATGCGCCCACTACGGGTCATACCTCCAGGTCCAACGATGCTTGATACTGCAGTATTAGTATCGGTCTCGTATTCCCATGGTACCGCTTTCATCTTGTCCAAAGGATATGGTCCTCTGATTGGGATGATCTTGGTACGTTCTTGCGCAGGTATCATCACTGGCGGTCTAGAGCATGGGATAATCAATGGTTTCCTTGCCCCTTGTGCAGGTATCATTAAAGGCTCGTTTCTTTCCACCATCGCCACATATTCCTCTTCAGGGTGTTCCTCCAATTGGATCAATCCTTGATCCATGAGTCTTTGCAAAGTGTCTTCGAAAGCTTCGTTATGTTCTAGGATAAACCCCTTTATAAGAAGATACCTCTTAAGTGCATCTGTGGGGGAGTTCCATTGTCGAACCAACTCTTGCTCATTGACAACTTCTATTGCATTGACTGCGCCTTCATGGTGTGGCATTGGATTTGTTTTCACATTGGGTTTGTCAAAAGCAATTGCTCCTGACTCTATCAAGTCCTGAACCTTGTGCCTAAAGGCCCAACATTTTTCCAACGTATGTCCAGGAGAATTGTCGTGAAATTCACACCTCTCATTCGGGTTGAATCTGGGTGGAATCTTTCCTGGAATTAGGGGTGGCATAGGTCTAAGCTCTACCAATGATTCACTCAGCAAATATTTTAGTATTTCACTCTTGGAAGTGGGTAGAGGATCGAATTTCCTCGGAGGACCTTGGAACCTGCTTTGTTGAGGTGGGTAGGACACAGGAGGTCTAGGCTCTTGATGCACTACTGCGTTGGTCTCCCCTTCCTTCTTTTTAGCGAAGGTTGAGGTGGGCCTTTTTGAGTGATAAGAGTTAGATGATGCTCCTTGTATTTTCCCGCTCTTAATTCCGTCTTCTATCCTTTCACCAATAACCACTAAATCTGAAAACCCTGAAGACACACTCCCTACCATTTTATCGTAGTATGGCCCTTGTAATGTAGCCATAAACATTTTTACGAGTTCTTTTTCCAACAGGGGAGGTTGGACTCGGGAGGCCATTTCCCTCCATCTTTGTGCATACTCCTTGAATGATTCCTCTTTCTTTTGTGACAAATTTTGGAGTTGCATCCGATCGGGTGCCATGTCCAAATTGTATTTATATTGTTTCAGGAACGTATTAGCAAGGTCGGTCCAGCTTCGGATGTGAGACTTCTCTAATTGCATATACCAGTCAACCGATGCTCCACTCAGGCTATCTTGGAAAAAATGCATCATCAGCTTTTGGTCATGAGCATAAGCAGCCATTTTTCGCACATACATGCGCAAGTGATTCCTCGGACAAGAGAGTCCCTTGTACTTTTCGAAGTCGGGTATCTTGAATTTGTGAGGAATAGTCAAATCCGGCACTAAGCTCATTTCATAGGTATCCACATCGAAGACATCATATCCTTCCATTGCTTTCATCCTTTCTTCCAGCGCCTTGATTTGTCCACTCTCCTTGGAATTCTCCCCAGAATCAACGGAGGTCAGCTTTGGTTGAGGGACTTGATCTGTGTCATTAGTGTCCCCATACTGTAAATCCAAGTAGTCCTCATCCCTAAGCGGATTGTTGACTGGAATGCGAACGGTGCGAGACGCCCCTTCTTTCTGAATAGCAGGGATAAATCCTTCTTGAGAAGCCTCTCCCTCTTCATGAGTTGTGATAGTCCTTTTTGAGGAGTGGGCTTTTGCCTTGTGAGGGTCATGACCCTTAACATATCCTAGCAATGGGTTGCCATCTTTAGGTATCTCTTCATACTGATCATGAACTTCCTTAGCTTTATCTTGCTTATCTTTGAGTTCTTTCATGAAGCTCAGCACTTGGGCCATTCCTCCCTGGAGGTCTTCAACAGTACCCTTTAGTTGGGTCATTTCCTCACGAAGGGCGGCCTGGTTCTGTTCCAATTGTTCCATTGCCCTTTTCTTTTGAGATCTTGTCTGAATTAGCGGTTGAGTTGCAATGGTGTGACTGGAGATGAAGATAGTTTTTCTTTAATGCTTTGGTAATGAAATATGGCATGCATGATATGAATGTTATGCTTATGCTATGTTCATGTTTTATCCACATTATTATAGTAAATATACATTCTTTCTTTTTTTATTTTTTTCTTCCTTTTTTTTTCTCTTTTTTTTTTTGCATATATTTATTTGGTGAATATTATAGGAACAACAAGTAAATGCGAAAATAAACACACTTTATTAATTGAAAGGAAACACCACTTCATTGTTGGTTTACAAAAAAGAAAGGAAACTGAAAATTAAAAATACTTAAAATAACTTGAATCAAAAGTACTTGGAATAAAAGCAACAAGGAAATAACATAAAACTAAGAGCGTCTTTGGATGTCTTCTTTGAACTTGTCCACCATGCTCCTACAAAGCTCCATAAACTCTTTGACGACTTCAGGAAGGATGATGGGAGAAGATTCTGCTCTTTTCAAACTTTTTGGAATATCCAGGATTAGATCATTACACAAGAAGACTAGCTTAGCATGATCCTCACGACATTTTTCATATTCTTCGAGCATCTTGGGAACCATGCTCACATGCTCATTCGCCGCAGAAATAATTGAATAAAGTCTTTTCCAATAATCTTTTTCTTCCAAGGCTGCCTCAAATTCCTCTTTTTGTCTTGTGAATACTTCCCTAAGTGACACCATAGCTTGAAATGCCCTTTCATACTCACCAGTGCGCTGTAAAAGTTCTTCCTCCGTGGTTAATCTTCTTGCATGTTCTTGTTGTCCAGCATTGAGGGCTTCTTGAAGATCATATTTGAGACCTCTTATTTCATCCTCTTGATCTTTAGTCCTATCAGTTAATTCAAAGATCACAGCTTCCAGATTCTTCTCAGATTCTGTTTTGTCATGGGAAGCCTTTTCGTAACGCCTTCTCCACCTTGCAATTTCCCTATCCGCTTGTTCCAACCTCTCATTATGTGCTTCCAAATTAAAATTAGCACTTAGAACTCCTTCGGTTGCACGTTTCCTCTTACCCCTTTGTCTATCATTCTCCTCCTTCATTGCTTGAAGTTCTTGATTTTTCTCTTTGAGGTCAAAGCGTAGTTGACTTTTTTCGTTGGTAAGTTGATGCAAATCAAGTTCTAGTTTCTCTTTTTCCTTTTGGGATGCCTCTAGGGCAGCCTTGATCCCTTCTATCTCTTCGATGGATAGAGGAACAGGATCGGGAGAATCAGGCTTGTATGCGGGATCCACAACAAAAGGTAGCAAAATCTTTCCAACTCTTTCTTGAACCCATGTGGTGTAAAGTGCTTTTGCAATTGCATTCTTTGGCCCAAAATATTTTCTTTGAACCTGACTCCAAGCTTGAATCACTCTTTTCAATGTTCTTGGTGCACCCTTCCCATTATCATGCAAGATCAATTCTTCTATTTGTTGCTCCGAAGGTTCACTATCCATAGAATGTCCTAATTGACGCAATGCTAAAACGGGGTTATAATTAATACAACCAAGAGTCCCCATTAATGGCACATTTTCGAAATCTCCACATTTGTAAATGATCCTATCAGATTTTAATTTCTTTGCATACCATAGGATAGAATCAGCTTTAAGAGCCCTTAGCTTTTGAGACCACTCGTTCCTAGCAAGCTCTTTGATAAAGCAACTAGATTTGTAGAGATGAGAAGTCAACCAAGAATATAGCCAGTGGACACAACAAAATAGCATTCCTCTCTTCTTTTCACACTTTGTATGGATAGCATAGTAAATATTAGCGAGGATAGTCGGAGTAGGATCTTTTCCATAAACCTTAAAGGAAGTGAAAGCATGAATGGCAGCGGGATCAACATAATCAACATTTTTGGCAATAAGACAACTCCAAAAATCAAAAGAGCTAATAAATGTCCACAAATGTCCCATTGTTTCTTTTGAGCATACATTAAAGCTTGATTTTCTAAGTAAGATCTTTTGATCCCATGCACATCCCCATCAGTTTTATAATTAGTCTTCAATTCCGTAGCAGATAACCCCAAAGCTTTTGCCAAATCTGAAAAGTCAACTTCTTTACCCACACCAGTATAGAATTCTTTTTTTAATTTTTGAGAACCCCAAAGTAGCATCCATCTCTTCCAAAGTTGGAGCCAACTGAAAGTCTTGAAAAGTGAAGCACCTAAGCGGAGGGTCATAAAATTGAACCAAAGCAGTAATTGCTTCTTCTTGTACTCTCACCCTTAGCAAGTCCAAAATATTCCCATAGCGGATTACAAACCTATCCAAGGCACTTGATGGTAATTTCTCCTTGATTATTTTCAGCTTCTTGATATCCGGAGTGGAAACGGAAAGGTGAACAATGGTCTTCTTGGTGCTCATCCTTCCTACACATTCACCAAATAGAATATATTTTTTTTACATTTATATCATATTTTTTATTTACTATTTTTTTTTGTGGATAAAACATGATGAGGATGCAAATGAGAGATGATGCATGCAAACACACAAAAAAAAGGAAATCATAGTAACAAAACAAATATATATATATATATATATAAAACAAATCAAACATATATAACACAATATTTTAAGAAACCCAGGTTCATAGGTTCGACGTAGGGGGCTCTAGGGAGCCAACCTTTTATGGGGGGTTCTAGAAGGTCTCATGGGGTCATTCGTAGCCTCCGAGACTCTTTGTCTCTTCGGATTTTAAAACGACTCATTTTATCCATGAGGTTCGAATTTTTGGGGTAGGTTCTCGGAGAGATCAGCTAAGTATCCAGTCCAGCCCTCAACAAAGTCAAGCCTCGTTTTGGACCTTTCCGAACACTCAACCCACTCCGAGTGGAGTTATCAGTGAGATTCGTAGGAGATTCGTACTCCCCTATTGATCTCAAAGTTAACTCCCACACTTAGGGTTTAACATAATATAAAGCAGCAATGCATATAATAATTAAACATTTCAAAGCAGAACAAATAAACAAAAAACAAAAACAAATAAATAATAAAAACATTAATATTTATTAAAAGATGAACCTCCCCCCAAACCCTAAAAATAGCAAGTTTGCCAAACCCTAAAATGCGCCACAAACCCTAAACCATAAACACGAACCATAAACCTAAACCCACTCAAGCCTTAGGAGCATAATAATTCACTAAAAGTGTTGTCCCCAGCAGAGTCGCCAGCTGTAGCAACCTGCCTAAAAATTATACTTAGAGAGTCGCCACCTATTCTGAAGGGCGAATAGGAAACCCTACACAGATAAGAGATTGAGGGTAAGTTATTATAATCAAGCTGAGGGAAGGTATGAGGCACCCTCAGCCCTTTCCTAAAGGCTAACAATCAAAGATTAGGGTTGCATGGCAGAAAATTAGGGAGAAATGTGGCAAACAGAATTTTAAGACATGATTGAGATTTTGAAGAGGGGGACTCGCCTTGTTGCCAAGTGCCTACGTACCTCCTTAGGGAGGATCAGAGTCTACGTAGTTCGGGAAGGGTTGTACGCCATTTAGAGTTTGAATTTGATTTGATATGGTTTTTTTTTGGAGGCTTTTTGGTTAGCCTATCGCAGTTTGTTTTGTCTTTGTAATTTGAATGGATTTTAGAATTATTAGGGTTTGTGGGCGTACAACCCTGATTTGTCACTATTAACCGCAATGATCAATAGGTTTGATCACCATGGTTAAAAGATTTGAAATTTGCATCACTACCAATTTTAATCGATTGATTCGATTATCACTAATAATGAATTGAGGTATATTTTAATAATTTTTATGGAGTTTTATATGCATTGTTACCCCTCGTAACCGATTGATTCGGTTAAAAAGAATAACAAATTAGATCGAAGGGAAGTCGATTAATCATCACAATCAATAAAATAATTGCAACCATTTAACCAAAATAATAGAAATTGATTATATTTAATTAAATAACATTTTAATAAAAAAATATTGCTAACCATAGCGATTAATCGATTTAATCGGCACGAATAACAAATTATAACTTTTAATAATAATATCAAATAATATTTTTAATTTACAAAAATAATTGTTATACATAATTAATTATATAAAAGAATTAATAATAAAAAAAACAAATATATTAATTAAATGGAATTAGTTATTGGGATTAGATTCAATGTGGTTGGTTTGAGGTTTATAGCATGGGGACCCAGTTATGGGCGTCAGATCTGAGGCTAGTGGAGGTTGAAGGCCAGATCTGGGAGGGTGTATGGTGAACTCCATAGGCATAGGCGCACAGGATCATGTTAGAAAATTCAGAAAAATAAATGGTGGAGGGGAGGCTCGAACCTGCGACCTCACCCTCCATGACACGCTTGGAAACCAACTCAGCCAGACGCCATTTGCGTTATGGAAACGCAACACTCACGCTATATACAAAACGCAGTAACTGAAAGTAAAACGCCCGCGCGAATTCAAACTGCCCAGTGGCACGCGGACACCTCATCATCGTCCCCACCCCACCTGAGAAAACCTGCAAAAAACAGCTACGAATTTGCTACGATTTTTCCGTAGCAAATCAAGAACACCAAAATAGCGAATCGGACCTGGGAGTATAAAAATACTTCGCGACACCCCTGTTCCATTCGTCTCGATCATACGAGCCTCCCTATATCCTTAATTCGTTCTAATTTTATCTCTATTGGAAAACCCCAATTTAAAACCCTGAAAGCTTAAACAGGCATCAATGGCAACACACAAACGAAACATGAAAACAGCCAACCAATCATCCAGAAATGTTCATGGCATTAAAACAAGCAAGATTATGCAATTAAATTTTAATGAGGACGCATATATTGTTCAAATCGAAGAGGTTTTCGAAACGGCTTACCTTGCCAAATATGAGGCAATTCTGGGGGTGTTGAAGCAGAGCAATGATCCAACCACGTTCAGAATCCCTCAATGAATCTTTTGCAACCGTTAATTCTTCTTGAAACCTCTTGAAACTCCAAAAACGAATCCAACCTCCTTGGTGATTTTTCTTGTTCTTGCAAGTGTGCCTTTCTTTCCGATTTCCTCCCCTAATCCCATGCTTTAGGTTCAGTACTTATAGGGGAACGAATTAGGTTTAGAAAAGAGCCCAAAGAATCCTTGAATCCAATCTTGCCATGTTGAGAAAAAATTGATTTTATTTTTTGGTATATAATCTTTCTATTTTGGTCACAATTTTGTATCAATCTTTTCTATTTGATTTGAGCACGAAAATCATACCATATTTTGCCATTAATGATGATTGGAAATCAGCAAAATATATTTTCTACCAAAATATTTGATTTCTTACTTATTTAAATCATTAAAATCAATTTTAAATGAAATAAAATTGTGTAAAAATCAAATAAAGTGATAGAATTCGTGGGACATGTCTTGGATAACTTATGGGCCAAGTTCAAATTATAAAAGTATGGGCCTATTTGTAAAAAACCCAATTTGAACCTCCTTTTTTCACATTTGGTCCTCCAAAATCACCCAACTTTGATCAAGCATATCTCATTCAATTTTTAAGCTATGAGGGAGATCTAATACTTTTTAGAAACCTCAAGAGGTCCTCTACAAGCCACTTTGGAATATATTTTTCATTTGAAGCTTTTATCTTGACCATATTCTCTTTGGGAAAAAACTGTTTCTGAAGGATGCCTGAAAATGACCTGTAATCTTTTGCCTTGTATCTTCTAAATGAAGCATTTCTAGCCTTGGCTTGTGAGACACAAAGTTGTAGAGAATTCAATTTCCTTCAAAATAGGCTTTGAGTGGGGAATTTCTGATGTTCCAGGTGAAAGTTATGCCCAGTCAAAGTTGGGTTGACTTTCTCCTAAGAAACCCTAATTTGAACCTTTTCATATTTGTTCATCTCTGAGTTTCTATTATTGGAATCATGATCAATTCTTGATCAAATGATGGTTATGCACCCCATACTTGATATTTGCCCAAATGGTTAAAGTTTGGATCATGCCTTGATTATGATTGGCCTTTCAATTTGGATCAGTTGGCTGTGAACTATCTGGATTATGTGAATGAGCCATGCCTTGAGATTTGAACCTTGTTTCTGTTGTGAGAAAAGTGTGGGAGGTAAATTTTGGGGTATGACAGCTGCCCCTATTTAATTACCTTTGATTGAATGGAGTGAGAATACGCAGTTCTCACGTCTTTTGATCGAAGAGTTATTAAATAATGGAAGACCCCTTGAATTTGCCTTGTACCCGGTAGTGGAGAGGGATGCCTTGTTAAAGTAGTTACCTTGCTTATGGCGCTAGCAGGGGTTTGCAGCTTATGGGTAACTCACTTACTATAATTCTAGTAAGTCGTCGCGGTTGGTATACCCATTCACTATCGTAGTTGAAATAAGTCTGTCGCAGATGGTATGACTCACTTACTATAGCTCTAGTAAGTCGTCGCAGTTAGCCATACCTGCTTACTATCGTAGTTGGAGTGAGTTTATCGTAGATGGTAAGGTCCACTTACTTTTCAGTAAGTCGTCGCAGTTGACCGTACCTACTCACTATCGTAGTTGGAGTAAGCTTATCGTAGATGGTAGGGCCCACTTACTGTCAGTCTAGTAAGTCGTCGCAGTTAGCCGTACCTGCTTACTATCGTAGTTGGAGTGAGTTTATCGTAGATGGTAAGGTCCACTTACTTTTCAGTAAGTCGTCGCAGTTGACCGTACCTACTCACTATCGTAGTTGGAGTAAGCTTATCGTAGATGGTAGGGCCCACTTACTGTCAGTCTAGTAAGTCGTCGCAGTTAGCCGTACCTGCTTACTATCGTAGTTGGAGTGAGTTTATCGTAGATGGTAAGGTCCACTTACTTTCCAGTAAGTCGTCGCAGTTGACCGTACCTACTCACTATCGTAGTTAGAGTAAGCTTATCGTAGATGGTAGGGCCCACTTACTTTTCAGTAAGTCGTCGCAGTTGACCGTACCTACTCACTATCGTAGTTAGAGTAAGCTTATCGTAGATGGTAGGGCCCACTTACTGTCAGTCTAGTAAGTCGTCGCAGTTAGCCGTACCTGCTTACTATCGTAGTTGGATTAACCCCAAAAGGGTTATTTGTCTTGATGCGGGCGAGTTACGTGTATAAAAGGTTATCTTGCAAATGTGTATGCTTATGATTTTGTTATTTGTATGATGAATGTTTGTATGCGAATGCAGGTCATGTGAATGTTTTGTATGTAAATGCGATGTGTATGAGTGTTTATGTAAGTGAATATGTAAGTATGATGACTATGGGGTACTATCTTTTGTCACCAATTGGAATTTGTTTAAGATCTTTCGAGCAACTTTACGGGTCTTGACTCAGATCGCCCGGGGCTAGTATGTTGGAATGTGGCGGTTGTTTTTTTTTTAGGGTTATCAGATCATCAGGCGTATATTGGCTGCCGGAGGTATCGTGGTTTTATCCCCTTTATTTCAGTCTAATGATTTGTAAGTTTCCTGTTTTAAATTCGAAGTTTAAAGTTTATGAGAAATAAATTATTCTTTGCACTTGGTATTGAAATGATGAAAAGATAAGTATGAAAGTGAAAAGCTTTTATTGATTATTGCCTTAAATTGGCGAATGTACAAAGGGTATGAGAGAAAGAAAAATGACAAATAGAAATGACATTAATACTGCTATTGCTCTTTTTTTGCTATCGAGGGCCCCAGTAATCCTTTGACTTCGGAAGTTGATGATTGCTCGATTTCCTATCCTTTACGAATTGTCTTGGGCTCGTAGCTTGAAGCCTTATCCCTGCTAGGCATAGTACCTCTTGACTGCATCTGAATTGATTGGGTGCGGTAGCTCATCCCCATCCATTGTAGTGAGGACTAATGCCCCTCCCGAGAACACCGTTTTTACAATGTATGGACCTTCGTAGTTAGGTGTCCATTTTCCACGGGCGTCGAGTCGAGGTAACAGTATCTTCTTGAGGACAATGTCACCTTCTTTGTAGGTTCGAGGTCGGACCTTCTTATCGAACGCTTTTTTCATCCTCTTCTGATAGAGTTGTCCATGACACAAAGCTGTCAGTCGCTTTTCTTCAATGAGATTAAGCTGATCGAAACGAGTTTTTACCCATTCCGATTCTTCTAACTTTGTGTCAGCTATGACTCTTAATGACGGGATCTCCACTTCGATTGGGAGGACAGCTTCCATACCGTAGACTAGGGAGAAGGGGGTTGCCCCTGTAGATGTACGCACCGAGGTTCTGTAACCGTGTAGGGCGAAGGGCAGCATTTCGTGCCAATCCTTGTATGTTTTCACCATCTTTTGTATTATTTTTTTTGATATTTTTGTTTGCAGCTTCGACAGCGCCGTTCATTTTAGGCCTGTATGGTGAAGAATTGTGGTGTTCAATCTTGAACTCCTCGCACAGCTCCCTCATCATGTTATTGTTCAGATTTGACCCATTATCGGTGATAATCCTGCTTGGAACCCCATACCGACATATGATATTATGCTTGATGAACCGAGTGACTACTTGTCTTGTTACGTTGGTGTAAGAGGCAGCTTCGACCCATTTGGTAAAGTAGTCTATGGCGACTAATATAAATCGGTGTCCGTTCGAAGCTTTAGGTTCTATCATCCCTATCATGTCGATTCCCCACATTGCAAATGGCCATGGTGAACTCAGAACGTTCAACGGGTTTGGTGGTACGTGCACCTTGTCAGCGTAGATTTGGCACTTGTGACAGGTCCTTGCATATTGGAAACAGTCGGCCTCCATTGTTAACCAGTAATACCCTGCCCGCAGTATCTTTCTAGCCATTGAATGTCCGTTTGCATGAGTTCCGAAGGTTCCTTCATGTACCTCCCTGATAATTTCATTGGCCTCGTTTTTATCTACACACCTCAATAATACTGAATCATAGTTCCTTTTGTATAGGATGCTTCCGCTTAAGAAGAACTTGGATGCAAGTCTCCTCAGTGTCTTTTTATCAATTGTTGAGGCATTCTCCGGGTATTCTTGTTTTTCCAGGTACTCTTTAATGTCGTGGTACCATGGTTTGTTGTCAGACTGTTCCTCGATCGTGAGACAATAGGCAGGTTCGTCGAAGTGCCTAACGGTTATTCGTGGTTCATGGTTTGGCCAGGTCACTTTGAACATAGAGGAAAGCGTTGCTAGTGCATCGGCTATTTGATTTTCTTCCCTCGGGATATGAGTAAAGGTGATAGTATCAAATTCAGCTGTCAACTCCAGTATAAGGTCTCGGTATGGGATTAGCTTTGCATCTCGAGTGTCCCACTCTTTGTTGACCTGATGGATTACCAATGCTGAGTCTCCGTATACATCAAGGAGTTTGATTCTTAGGTCGATTGCAGCTTCTAACCCCAATATGCATGCTTCGTATTCTGCAATGTTGTTGGTACAGTCGAAACATAGTCTTGCAGTGAAGGGTAAGTGTCGGTCACCGGGAGATGTCAATACTGCCCCTATGCCATGTCCTAGTGCATTTGAAGCACCGTCGAACATGAGTTTCCATACCAAACCCGGTTCGGGTCCCTCATCGGGTCCCGGTATTTCATAGTCTCTTACTAGCATAATATCCTCGTCTGGGAAGTCGAACTTCATAGATTGGTATTCCTCGAGTGGTTGGTGGGCAAGATGTTCTGCCAAGACACTCCCTTTTATTGCTTTTTGAGTTACATACTGTATGTCGTATTCGGACAACAACATTTGCCATCTTGCAATTCTACCCGTGAGAGCCTGTTTTTCGAACACGTATTTCAAAGGATCCATTCTCGATATCAGCCATGTGGAGTGGTTCAGCATATATTGCCTTAGACGTTTGGAGGCCCATGCTAGGGCGCAACATGTCTTTTCCAATGGTGAATACCGAGACTCGCAATCCGTGAATTTCTTACTGAGGTAGTAAATAGCGTGTTCTTTCCTGCCTGTTTCATCTTGTTGCCCCAGTACACACCCCATAGACCTTTCGAGTACTGTGAGGTACATGATTAGTGGCCTTCCGGGTACAGGAGGTAAGAGTATAGGTGGTTCTTGTAAGTAGTTCTTTATGGTTTCGAAGGCTACTTGACAATCATCATTCCACTTGATAGGTTGATCTTTCCTGAGTAGTTTGAATATAGGCTCGCATGTAGCTGTTAGATGTGAAATGAACCTTGAGATGTAATTCAATCGACCCAGGAAACCTCGTACCTCTTTTTCTGTTTTTGGAACGGGCATCGCTTGTATGGCTTTTACTTTATCGGGATCAATCTCTATACCTCGTTGGCTTACAATGAATCCCAACAGCTTTCCCGATCTTACACCAAACGTACACTTGTTCGGGTTTAACCTTAGCTTGTACTTCTTTAGACGTTCAAACAGCTTATGTAGATTTGTAATATGTTCTTCTTCAGTGCGAGACTTGGCAATCATATCATCTACATATACTTCGACCTCTTTATGGATCATATCATGGAATAACGTGACCATGGCTCTTTGATATGTTGCCCCTGCATTTCTCAACCCGAATGGCATTACTTTGTAGCAAAAAGTGCCCCAAGAGGTCATGAAGGTAGTCTTTTCCATATCCTCGGGAGCCATCTTAATCTGATTATACCCGGAGAAACCATCCATAAAAGAGAACACTGAAGCTTGTGCTGTATTATCCACCAAGATATCTATATGTGGAAGTGGGAAATCATCTTTTGGACTTGCTTTATTTAGATCCCTGTAATCTACACACATGCGCACTTTCCCGTCTTTTTTAGGAACCGGCACTATGTTTGCAATCCAAGGTGGGTAGTCAACCACAGCAAGAAACCCGGCATCGAACTGTTTGAGCACCTCTTCCCTAATCTTACTATCCATATCTGGTCGAACCCTTCTGCGCTTTTGCCTGACCGGCGCACATCCTTCTTTGAGAGGTAACCTGTGTACCACGATGTCTGTATCCAACCCCGGCATATCACGGTATGACCAAGCAAAAATCTCTGCATACTCGTGGAGGAGCTTGATTAACGTTGCTTTTACGTCCTTACCTAGCGTTGCCCCAATCTTAATGTTTTTGGGTTCCTTATCCACTAACCTTGACAACTCTTCCGGAAGTTCATCGTCTTCCTCATCCCCTCCTTCAGCCTGATTAGCGAGAGCCTCGAATTTGTATAGATTCTCAGCAGTATTATTATCGGTGGTGTCAGAAAGTGATCTGCACATGTTTTATGTTTGTTTTCTTTTAGTATGCAGATGTGAACGTGCTTTGTTTGTGCAAGAAATTTATTTGTCATTTTCAGAAATGGGAAAGGAATAAATGCGAGAAAAGACAATATTTTCAATACCAAAATGCAAAGACAATTTTATTAATAAACTTCGAACTTGAAAGTAAATGGGGCCCTTACAAACTAGCTCTATGCTTCGGGCGAGGCATGAGCGTTATTGTTTTTCTTTATCAAAAAGGGGAAATAAAACACACAAAAGCAAATCACTTTGAAATGAAAACTATCTCCGGTATCTCCAGGCTTGTCCAATTCTGAAGCTGTTCTCCTGGCCTGATCTCTCGAATGAAATTGGATGTCCCTTCTTGAGAGTCCTGATTGGACACCATAGCCACATGCTCATAACCGCCAGTCACAAAAGTTTGCATTATTGGGGGAAATGGTCGTTCTTCTTTCTTAATGCTTGTGACCTTGGTGGGTTGATATCCTAACCCCAGGCGATCCTTCTTCTCCAAAACTTCTGGCAGCTTGCCCCAGCCTTTAGTATCTGCGTCTTGTAGGTCTTTCCATGAGGTTACCGCCCTTCTTATCTTCTCCACTGGTAGTGTGATAGCAGTTGCAATTTCTAGAGCTTGAAATGCGGTACCCAATGCTTCGTCTCCAGCCTCAATATATCTGTATGAGTTTAGATTGCTGACAAATATATCCTCTTCTCCATTGATAGTTACTATGGAGTTCCCATTCACAAACTTTAGTTTCTGATGGAGGGTGGAGGTGACTGCCCCAGCTGCATGGATCCAAGGACGCCCTAGTAGGCAGGTATAAGCTGGCTCGATTTCCATCACTTGGAAGTTGATGCAGAAGGTGTGGGGACCAATTATGACAGGAAGGTCTACTTCTCCAAATACCGGACTCTGTGATCCATCGAAAGCTTTAACCACCAGACGACTAGGTTTAACCACGAGTCCCTCTAAGGCTATCTTATCAAGTGTGGCTTTTGGCATCACGTTTAAGGATGACCCTGTGTCGATCAAAACTCTAGCCAGATGAGCCTTCCCACACTGCATGGAGATATGCAAGGCTTTGTTGTGTGACTTTCCTTGTAGGGGTAACTCATTGTCACTGAAACCCAGGCATGCCCCAGCAGTTAGATTGGCCACCATCCCATCAAATTGATTGACTGTGATGTCCTTAGTTACATGGGCAGCGTTTAGGATCTTCATCAAGGCATCTCGATGCTTCTCGGAGTGTATCAATAATGATAAGAGCGATATTTTAGACGGTGTCTGTTGCAACTGATCTACCACTCTATAATCACTCTTCTTAATCAGAGCGAGAAACTCCTCAGCATCTTTATTAGAAGTTTCTTTATCCTTAGGTTCAGCCTCGTCAATTGGTCTCGTGACAACTTGTTCTCCAGATTGTGTCAAGTTTCCACTAGACATTGGTTGTACTTGCGCAGTTTTGAATATGCGCCCACTACGGGTCATACCTCCAGGTCCAACGATGCTTGATACTGCAGTATTAGTATCGGTCTCGTATTCCCATGGTACCGCTTTCATCTTGTCCAAAGGATATGGTCCTCTGATTGGGATGATCTTGGTACGTTCTTGCGCAGGTATCATCACTGGCGGTCTAGAGCATGGGATAATCAATGGTTTCCTTGCCCCTTGTGCAGGTATCATTAAAGGCTCGTTTCTTTCCACCATCGCCACATATTCCTCTTCAGGGTGTTCCTCCAATTGGATCAATCCTTGATCCATGAGTCTTTGCAAAGTGTCTTCGAAAGCTTCGTTATGTTCTAGGATAAACCCCTTTATAAGAAGATACCTCTTAAGTGCATCTGTGGGGGAGTTCCATTGTCGAACCAACTCTTGCTCATTGACAACTTCTATTGCATTGACTGCGCCTTCATGGTGTGGCATTGGATTTGTTTTCACATTGGGTTTGTCAAAAGCAATTGCTCCTGACTCTATCAAGTCCTGAACCTTGTGCCTAAAGGCCCAACATTTTTCCAACGTATGTCCAGGAGAATTGTCGTGAAATTCACACCTCTCATTCGGGTTGAATCTGGGTGGAATCTTTCCTGGAATTAGGGGTGGCATAGGTCTAAGCTCTACCAATGATTCACTCAGCAAATATTTTAGTATTTCACTCTTGGAAGTGGGTAGAGGATCGAATTTCCTCGGAGGACCTTGGAACCTGCTTTGTTGAGGTGGGTAGGACACAGGAGGTCTAGGCTCTTGATGCACTACTGCGTTGGTCTCCCCTTCCTTCTTTTTAGCGAAGGTTGAGGTGGGCCTTTTTGAGTGATAAGAGTTAGATGATGCTCCTTGTATTTTCCCGCTCTTAATTCCGTCTTCTATCCTTTCACCAATAACCACTAAATCTGAAAACCCTGAAGACACACTCCCTACCATTTTATCGTAGTATGGCCCTTGTAATGTAGCCATAAACATTTTTACGAGTTCTTTTTCCAACAGGGGAGGTTGGACTCGGGAGGCCATTTCCCTCCATCTTTGTGCATACTCCTTGAATGATTCCTCTTTCTTTTGTGACAAATTTTGGAGTTGCATCCGATCGGGTGCCATGTCCAAATTGTATTTATATTGTTTCAGGAACGTATTAGCAAGGTCGGTCCAGCTTCGGATGTGAGACTTCTCTAATTGCATATACCAGTCAACCGATGCTCCACTCAGGCTATCTTGGAAAAAATGCATCATCAGCTTTTGGTCATGAGCATAAGCAGCCATTTTTCGCACATACATGCGCAAGTGATTCCTCGGACAAGAGAGTCCCTTGTACTTTTCGAAGTCGGGTATCTTGAATTTGTGAGGAATAGTCAAATCCGGCACTAAGCTCATTTCATAGGTATCCACATCGAAGACATCATATCCTTCCATTGCTTTCATCCTTTCTTCCAGCGCCTTGATTTGTCCACTCTCCTTGGAATTCTCCCCAGAATCAACGGAGGTCAGCTTTGGTTGAGGGACTTGATCTGTGTCATTAGTGTCCCCATACTGTAAATCCAAGTAGTCCTCATCCCTAAGCGGATTGTTGACTGGAATGCGAACGGTGCGAGACGCCCCTTCTTTCTGAATAGCAGGGATAAATCCTTCTTGAGAAGCCTCTCCCTCTTCATGAGTTGTGATAGTCCTTTTTGAGGAGTGGGCTTTTGCCTTGTGAGGGTCATGACCCTTAACATATCCTAGCAATGGGTTGCCATCTTTAGGTATCTCTTCATACTGATCATGAACTTCCTTAGCTTTATCTTGCTTATCTTTGAGTTCTTTCATGAAGCTCAGCACTTGGGCCATTCCTCCCTGGAGGTCTTCAACAGTACCCTTTAGTTGGGTCATTTCCTCACGAAGGGCGGCCTGGTTCTGTTCCAATTGTTCCATTGCCCTTTTCTTTTGAGATCTTGTCTGAATTAGCGGTTGAGTTGCAATGGTGTGACTGGAGATGAAGATAGTTTTTCTTTAATGCTTTGGTAATGAAATATGGCATGCATGATATGAATGTTATGCTTATGCTATGTTCATGTTTTATCCACATTATTATAGTAAATATACATTCTTTCTTTTTTTATTTTTTTCTTCCTTTTTTTTTCTCTTTTTTTTTTGCATATATTTATTTGGTGAATATTATAGGAACAACAAGTAAATGCGAAAATAAACACACTTTATTAATTGAAAGGAAACACCACTTCATTGTTGGTTTACAAAAAAGAAAGGAAACTGAAAATTAAAAATACTTAAAATAACTTGAATCAAAAGTACTTGGAATAAAAGCAACAAGGAAATAACATAAAACTAAGAGCGTCTTTGGATGTCTTCTTTGAACTTGTCCACCATGCTCCTACAAAGCTCCATAAACTCTTTGACGACTTCAGGAAGGATGATGGGAGAAGATTCTGCTCTTTCCAAACTTTTTGGAATATCCAGGATTAGATCATTACACAAGAAGACTAGCTTAGCATGATCCTCACGACATTTTTCATATTCTTCGAGCATCTTGGGAACCATGCTCACATGCTCATTCGCCGCAGAAATAATTGAATAAAGTCTTTTCCAATAATCTTTTTCTTCCAAGGCTGCCTCAAATTCCTCTTTTTGTCTTGTGAATACTTCCCTAAGTGACACCATAGCTTGAAATGCCCTTTCATACTCACCAGTGCGCTGTAAAAGTTCTTCCTCCGTGGTTAATCTTCTTGCATGTTCTTGTTGTCCAGCATTGAGGGCTTCTTGAAGATCATATTTGAGACCTCTTATTTCATCCTCTTGATCTTTAGTCCTATCAGTTAATTCAAAGATCACAGCTTCCAGATTCTTCTCAGATTCTGTTTTGTCATGGGAAGCCTTTTCGTAACGCCTTCTCCACCTTGCAATTTCCCTATCCGCTTGTTCCAACCTCTCATTATGTGCTTCCAAATTAAAATTAGCACTTAGAACTCCTTCGGTTGCACGTTTCCTCTTACCCCTTTGTCTATCATTCTCCTCCTTCATTGCTTGAAGTTCTTGATTTTTCTCTTTGAGGTCAAAGCGTAGTTGACTTTTTTCGTTGGTAAGTTGATGCAAATCAAGTTCTAGTTTCTCTTTTTCCTTTTGGGATGCCTCTAGGGCAGCCTTGATCCCTTCTATCTCTTCGATGGATAGAGGAACAGGATCGGGAGAATCAGGCTTGTATGCGGGATCCACAACAAAAGGTAGCAAAATCTTTCCAACTCTTTCTTGAACCCATGTGGTGTAAAGTGCTTTTGCAATTGCATTCTTTGGCCCAAAATATTTTCTTTGAACCTGACTCCAAGCTTGAATCACTCTTTTCAATGTTCTTGGTGCACCCTTCCCATTATCATGCAAGATCAATTCTTCTATTTGTTGCTCCGAAGGTTCACTATCCATAGAATGTCCTAATTGACGCAATGCTAAAACGGGGTTATAATTAATACAACCAAGAGTCCCCATTAATGGCACATTGTCGAAATCTCCACATTTGTAAATGATCCTATCAGATTTTAATTTCTTTGCATACCATAGGATAGAATCAGCTTTAAGAGCCCTTAGCTTTTGAGACCACTCGTTCCTAGCAAGCTCTTTGATAAAGCAACTAGATTTGTAGAGATGAGAAGTCAACCAAGAATATAGCCAGTGGACACAACAAAATAGCATTCCTCTCTTCTTTTCACACTTTGTATGGATAGCATAGTAAATATTAGCGAGGATAGTCGGAGTAGGATCTTTTCCATAAACCTTAAAGGAAGTGAAAGCATGAATGGCAGCGGGATCAACATAATCAACATTTTTGGCAATAAGACAACTCCAAAAATCAAAAGAGCTAATAAATGTCCACAAATGTCCCATTGTTTCTTTTGAGCATACATTAAAGCTTGATTTTCTAAGTAAGATCTTTTGATCCCATGCACATCCCCATCAGTTTTATAATTAGTCTTCAATTCCGTAGCAGATAACCCCAAAGCTTTTGCCAAATCTGAAAAGTCAACTTCTTTACCCACACCAGTATAGAATTCTTTTTTTAATTTTTGAGAACCCCAAAGTAGCATCCATCTCTTCCAAAGTTGGAGCCAACTGAAAGTCTTGAAAAGTGAAGCACCTAAGCGGAGGGTCATAAAATTGAACCAAAGCAGTAATTGCTTCTTCTTGTACTCTCACCCTTAGCAAGTCCAAAATATTCCCATAGCGGATTACAAACCTATCCAAGGCACTTGATGGTAATTTCTCCTTGATTATTTTCAGCTTCTTGATATCCGGAGTGGAAACGGAAAGGTGAACAATGGTCTTCTTGGTGCTCATCCTTCCTACACATTCACCAAATAGAATATATATTTTTTACATTTATATCATATTTTTTATTTACTATTTTTTTTTGTGGATAAAACATGATGAGGATGCAAATGAGAGATGATGCATGCAAACACACAAAAAAAAGGAAATCATAGTAACAAAACAAATATATATATATATATAAAACAAATCAAACATATATAACACAATATTTTAAGAAACCCAGGTTCATAGGTTCGACGTAGGGGGCTCTAGGGAGCCAACCTTTTATGGGGAGTTCTAGAAGGTCTCATGGGGTCATTCGTAGCCTCCGAGACTCTTTGTCTCTTCGGATTTTAAAACGACTCATTTTATCCATGAGGTTCGAATTTTTGGGGTAGGTTCTCGGAGAGATCAGCTAAGTATCCAGTCCAGCCCTCAACAAAGTCAAGCCTCGTTTTGGACCTTTCCGAACACTCAACCCACTCCGAGTGGAGTTATCAGTGAGATTCGTAGGAGATTCGTACTCCCCTATTGATCTCAAAGTTAACTCCCACACTTAGGGTTTAACATAATATAAAGCAGCAATGCATATAATAATTAAACATTTCAAAGCAGAACAAATAAACAAAAAACAAAAACAAATAAATAATAAAAACATTAATATTTATTAAAAGATGAACCTCCCCCCAAACCCTAAAAATAGCAAGTTTGCCAAACCCTAAAATGCGCCACAAACCCTAAACCATAAACACGAACCATAAACCTAAACCCACTCAAGCCTTAGGAGCATAATAATTCACTAAAAGTGTTGTCCCCAGCAGAGTCGCCAGCTGTAGCAACCTGCCTAAAAATTATACTTAGAGAGTCGCCACCTATTCTGAAGGGCGAATAGGAAACCCTACACAGATAAGAGATTGAGGGTAAGTTATTATAATCAAGCTGAGGGAAGGTATGAGGCACCCTCAGCCCTTTCCTAAAGGCTAACAATCAAAGATTAGGGTTGCATGGCAGAAAATTAGGGAGAAATGTGGCAAACAGAATTTTAAGACATGATTGAGATTTTGAAGAGGGGGACTCGCCTTGTTGCCAAGTGCCTACGTACCTCCTTAGGGAGGATCAGAGTCTACGTAGTTCGGGAAGGGTTGTACGCCATTTAGAGTTTGAATTTGATTTGATATGGTTTTTTTTTGGAGGCTTTTTGGTTAGCCTATCGCAGTTTGTTTTGTCTTTGTAATTTGAATGGATTTTAGAATTATTAGGGTTTGTGGGCGTACAACCCTGATTTGTCACTATTAACCGCAATGATCAATAGGTTTGATCACCATGGTTAAAAGATTTGAAATTTGCATCACTACCAATTTTAATCGATTGATTCGATTATCACTAATAATGAATTGAGGTATATTTTAATAATTTTTATGGAGTTTTATATGCATTGTTACCCCTCGTAACCGATTGATTCGGTTAAAAAGAATAACAAATTAGATCGAAGGGAAGTCGATTAATCATCACAATCAATAAAATAATTGCAACCATTTAACCAAAATAATAGAAATTGATTATATTTAATTAAATAACATTTTAATAAAAAAATATTGCTAACCATAGCGATTAATCGATTTAATCGGCACGAATAACAAATTATAACTTTTAATAATAATATCAAATAATATTTTTAATTTACAAAAATAATTGTTATACATAATTAATTATATAAAAGAATTAATAATAAAAAAAACAAATATATTAATTAAATGGAATTAGTTATTGGGATTAGATTCAATGTGGTTGGTTTGAGGTTTATAGCATGGGGACCCAGTTATGGGCGTCAGATCTGAGGCTAGTGGAGGTTGAAGGCCAGATCTGGGAGGGTGTATGGTGAACTCCATAGGCATAGGCGCACAGGATCATGTTAGAAAATTCAGAAAAATAAATGGTGGAGGGGAGGCTCGAACCTGCGACCTCACCCTCCATGACACGCTTGGAAACCAACTCAGCCAGACGCCATTTGCGTTATGGAAACGCAACACTCACGCTATATACAAAACGCAGTAACTGAAAGTAAAACGCCCGCGCGAATTCAAACTGCCCAGTGGCACGCGGACACCTCATCATCGTCCCCACCCCACCTGAGAAAACCTGCAAAAAACAGCTACGAATTTGCTACGATTTTTCCGTAGCAAATCAAGAACACCAAAATAGCGAATCGGACCTGGGAGTATAAAAATACTTCGCGACACCCCTGTTCCATTCGTCTCGATCATACGAGCCTCCCTATATCCTTAATTCGTTCTAATTTTATCTCTATTGGAAAACCCCAATTTAAAACCCTGAAAGCTTAAATAGGCATCAATGGCAACACACAAACGAAACATGAAAACAGCCAACCAATCATCCAGAAATGTTCATGGCATTAAAACAAGCAAGATTATGCAATTAAATTTTAATGAGGACGCATATATTGTTCAAATCGAAGAGGTTTTCGAAACGGCTTACCTTGCCAAATATGAGGCAATTCTGGGGGTGTTGAAGCAGAGCAATGATCCAACCACGTTCAGAATCCCTCAATGAATCTTTTGCAACCGTTAATTCTTCTTGAAACCTCTTGAAACTCCAAAAACGAATCCAACCTCCTTGGTGATTTTTCTTGTTCTTGCAAGTGTGCCTTTCTTTCCGATTTCCTCCCCTAATCCCATGCTTTAGGTTCAGTACTTATAGGGGAACGAATTAGGTTTAGAAAAGAGCCCAAAGAATCCTTGAATCCAATCTTGCCATGTTGAGAAAAAATTGATTTTATTTTTTGGTATATAATCTTTCTATTTTGGTCACAATTTTGTATCAATCTTTTCTATTTGATTTGAGCACGAAAATCATACCATATTTTGCCATTAATGATGATTGGAAATCAGCAAAATATATTTTCTACCAAAATATTTGATTTCTTACTTATTTAAATCATTAAAATCAATTTTAAATGAAATAAAATTGTGTAAAAATCAAATAAAGTGATAGAATTCGTGGGACATGTCTTGGATAACTTATGGGCCAAGTTCAAATTATAAAAGTATGGGCCTATTTGTAAAAAACCCAATTTGAACCTCCTTTTTTCACATTTGGTCCTCCAAAATCACCCAACTTTGATCAAGCATATCTCATTCAATTTTTAAGCTATGAGGGAGATCTAATACTTTTTAGAAACCTCAAGAGGTCCTCTACAAGCCACTTTGGAATATATTTTTCATTTGAAGCTTTTATCTTGACCATATTCTCTTTGGGAAAAAACTGTTTCTGAAGGATGCCTGAAAATGACCTGTAATCTTTTGCCTTGTATCTTCTAAATGAAGCATTTCTAGCCTTGGCTTGTGAGACACAAAGTTGTAGAGAATTCAATTTCCTTCAAAATAGGCTTTGAGTGGGGAATTTCTGATGTTCCAGGTGAAAGTTATGCCCAGTCAAAGTTGGGTTGACTTTCTCCTAAGAAACCCTAATTTGAACCTTTTCATATTTGTTCATCTCTGAGTTTCTATTATTGGAATCATGATCAATTCTTGATCAAATGATGGTTATGCACCCCATACTTGATATTTGCCCAAATGGTTAAAGTTTGGATCATGCCTTGATTATGATTGGCCTTTCAATTTGGATCAGTTGGCTGTGAACTATCTGGATTATGTGAATGAGCCATGCCTTGAGATTTGAACCTTGTTTCTGTTGTGAGAAAAGTGTGGGAGGTAAATTTTGGGGTATGACAACGTGTTTGTAACACACAGAACCAAAAACCTTCAGATGACTAACACTCTGTTTCTCTTTAGTCCACTTCTCTAAAGGAACAATTTCCTTCAGCCTCTTCGTTGGACACCTGTTGAGCACATATGCTGCAGTAGCAACAGCTTCTCCCCATAGATTATGAGGAAACTTCTTCTCTTTAAGCATACTTCTCGTCATATCAAGCAAAGTAAGGTTTCTACGTTCAGCAAGACCATTGTGTTGAGGAGTATAAGGAGCAGTAACTTCATGCTCAATTCCATTATCATCACAAAACTTCTGGAATTCTGTAGAGTTATACTCGCCTCCACCATCCGTTCTGAGAATCTTTATCTTCTGACCACTCTGCTTCTCAGCCTTCACCTTGAACTTCTGGAATTCTGTAAACACCTCATTCTTAAACTTAATGAGAGTTACCCACGTCATTCTTGTGAACTCATCCACAAAAGACACAAAATACCTATTTCCTCCAAGTGAAGGTTCTGGAAATGGTCCATACACATCAGAGTGCACTACTCCCAGAGCATGCTTTGCTCTTGGAGCAACTTCTGATACAAATGGCAATCTGGGTTGTTTGCCTTTCATGCATACCTCACATGACTTCTCAGGCTTTACAATCTTAGGAATGCCACGTACGAGCTTCTTAGAACTTAGATGCCCCAGACTTCTATAGTTCAAGTGCCCCAACCTCTTGTGCCATAGCTTACTATCACCTTCTGAGCCTTCAGCACTCAGACACTCTGTTTCAGCTGTTTCTACAGTCACCTTGAATGTTCTGTTGATTCCCTATTCAAATTGCATAATCAACTTCTGATTTGAATCATACAACTTCAAGAGGTTGTTCTTCATAACAATTGAGAAACCTTTCTCAATGAGCTGACCCAAACTCATCAGATTGCTTCTGATTCTAGGAACATACCAAACATCCTTGATCAGAACAGTCTTTCCATTCTTCACTTTGGCTTTGACATTTCCCATACCTTCTGCATATAGGTACTTATCATCAGCACATCTGATCTTTGTCCTCCTTTCAGAGTCAAAGTCTATCAGCCATTGTTTGTTTCCAGTCAAGTGATTTGAACACCCAATGTCCATATACCACCATTCTGACGAACATCTTTTGTCCGACTCTGAAGCCATCAATAGCACAGGTTCATCATCTGATCCTCCTCTGGCTATATTTGCTTCTTCTGATCTCCTTCCTTTGTTTGCCAAACAGTCTCTAGCAAA
This sequence comes from Vicia villosa, assembly GCF_029867415.1. NCBI lineage: Eukaryota > Viridiplantae > Streptophyta > Magnoliopsida > Fabales > Fabaceae > Vicia > Vicia villosa. The sequence goes on along the minus strand of NC_081184.1, from coordinate 164,066,875 downwards.
ATGGCCAAACTGTTTGCAACAGTAACATTGAACTTTCTTCTTATCCTTTCCCTTCTGATATCTCTTCTCATCAGAAGTTGAGGCTTCCTTCTGGAATCTATCACCATGTCTATGCTTCTGGTCCTTCTTGACAAAAGAAGCCTTCAGAGCTTGCTCAACTTCTCTCTCAGAAGTTCTCTCAGTCAGACGCAACTCTTGTGCTTCTAAACTGCTTTGCAACTCTTCTATTCTCATGGTTTCCAGATCTTTAGAATGTTCAATGGATACAACAATATAATCAAATTGAGGAGTAAGTGATCTCAATATCTTCTCTATGATTACTTGTTCAAAAAGAGTTTCTCCACAAGCCTTCATCTCATTAGTGATCACAATCACTCTAGAGATATACTCAGAGACTTTCTCATTGTTCTTCATGTTGAGATTCTCATATTGCTTTCTCAAGGATTGAAGCTTCACCTTCTTCACTGATACGTCACCACCGTAACACCTGACCAGTATGTCCCACACCTCCTTTGACGTCATAGAATCAACAATCTTCTCAAACACATTCACATCCACACACTGATGGATGAAGAACAACGCCTTTTGGTCTCTCTTCTTCGTCTCTCTCTGCACTTCTCTTTGTTCTTCCGTTGCATCCGCTGCAACCGGAATATATCCTCCAGTGACAAGATCTAGAACATCTTGAGCACCAAATAATACACGCATTTGAATCATCCATCTATTCCAGTTTTTACCATCAAGAACTGGAAGTTTGGTATTCAAGTTGCTTCCACTCATCTTTAAACTTGTGCAGACAAAAACAGATTTCACTCACAGTCACACAGTGTTTCCCAACCCACAAACAATCAAGAAAAATGTGATTCAACACAACTTTGTTTCCCAGAAACAAAATCAATCACACAGTCACACAAACTCACGTTCACTCGTGTTTCCCTGTGTTTGGAACCGGAGCTCTAGATACCAATTGTTGGTGCTCAATGAATAGAGATGGTGACAAAGAGAATAATAGAATAACGGCGCAAAAGAGATGAGAGAATAAATGTTGTATTCTACTATTAATGATAGCTATTACAAGGCTATTTATAAGAAAAGAAAAATCTTGCCACATAAGCCCTAAAACAGTAAACTTAGTGAACAAGTCTAAGGTACAAACAGTACAGTACTACAAAAATACTAAAGTACCCTTACTACTAAACAGCTAAGCTAATGGGACCCAGATAACATTTTCTGGTCAATACTATCTTCTGAGTAACCATCAGAAGATCAGTCCATCTTCTGAATATTGAATTACTCTTCAATAATTATAAATTGAAAGGATGATAAATCAAAAACTAAAATGTATAAAAGAAACAACATTCATTATATAGCGAGCAACTAACTTGGTTTTGAATAGAATAAAAGAAACATGTGTTCAATTCTCAGTTGTCATTATGTAAAAAATATTTTGAACCTTTAATTTAGGAGACAGAGGAAAGAATGTGAGGTTGAGGGTGCAAATAGAGGTCAAGGGTCCAATTTTTTATTTTCTCAAAAAATAATTTATTAATTTATTTTAAAAATAATTAGTTAAACAATTTAATTTTTTTACTTAAATTTGATTAATTGAATTGTTTATAATATGTGGTTAAATTTATCTATGGAGACCTACAAGTATTTATGAGAAACACTATTGATGGTCCTTGGATATTGATTGAAGACTTTAACGACATCATTCATTCGAGTGAACAAAAAAGCGGTAATTTTAATCATTTTAGGAAAACTTCTTTGTTGAATGTCTTTGATAAATGTAATTTAGTTGAAGTAAGCATGATTGATGAGAAATTCACTTGCATTAGGTCTTGCATTGGTAATCAAATGGTCTCTTGCAAACTGTAAAGCTGTTAAAATGGGCTAGCCCATATGGGCCGGCCCGCATGGCCCAAAAAATTATAGGGTTTGGGCCTTAAAATTAGAGTCCATATTTTTTAGGGCCTTTTTAACGTAGCTCTGAAAAGTCCACTACCCATTAGGGCTAGCTCATATGGGCCGTGGGTAGCTTATTAGGCCCGCATAATTTTAAAATTTTAAAACATATATTAATATTTATATTTTCTTACTCCAAAATAGCGTATTGATTTTTCTCACTTCACTAAATGTTATCTCTATTCTATTTAATCTTTCTCTTTTAAATATTATACATTAATATAATCAACATTTTTTCATCGTATTATATTAATTTTTCTCTTATAATAAATATTCAAGTACTTATTTTATACAATTTAGACATATATTGTATTTAGAAACACATTATAGTATTTATAAGAGATAATATAGTACTTAAAAATAGATTATGTTTAAAATAACATAATTTTTAATTTTATTTATAATAAATTTTATGGAGTTTTTATTTTAACTTTTTAAAATAAAAAACCCATTTAGGGCGGCCGAAGCCCATCTAGGGCGGTTTCGGGTAGTAAATCTCAAGTCCACATTACACAGGGCCTTTTTGGCCCAGCTCGAAAAAGCCCAGGACCCACCAGGGTCGTCTCATTTAGGGTCGGGTAGCCCTTTTTGACATCTCTAGCAAACTGGATATGACACTAGTCGACGTTGCTTAGTGCATGGCTTTTCCTGGTGTATATGTTGAGGTGTTATGTAAAATTCATTATGATCATAACCCAATTCTCCTTTTGCGTGGTCTTCCCCTCAAAAATCACATGTCACATTCTTTTAGGTTTGAGGTAGCTTGGATCACTCACCTGAAATACTTCAATATAATCCAGGCTGTTTGGGAAAAATTCCTAGAACGGATTGTAACTTGTCTAAAAGATGTGAAACGCGATTTTATCATTTTTAATGAGGAAACTTACTGAACAACTCCAACAATCTTTACTTAATAGGTGACGAAGGAAGAAGTTAATTATGAGTTGAATCAAATGCACCCTTTCAAGGTTCCTGGCCTTGTTGGATTCTAGGGTCTTTTCTTTAAACAATTTTGGGATATAGTTGGAGATGACGTTGTCCACCTTATATCATACTCCCTCCATTCTCTTTTATAAGTAAATTTTTATTTTTAGATTCATTAAATAATTGATGTATCTAGTCTATATATAGTCTAAATACATCACTTATTGGATGAATCTAAAAGTCAAAATTTGCTTATAAAAGAGAATGGAGGAGTATGCTTTTGTAACAGGTAGCTTGCACTCATCTCTTTCTAAGGCTATTATCGCATTAATTCTTAAGGTAGATTGCACCTTAAATTTTAAAGAATTAAGGCTCATTAGCTTGTGTAACACTATTTACAACCTTATTACAAATAGTGAATTTCTTATTCTACCAAATAGGATGAAAAACACCCTATGGAATTTTGAAAATGCCCCGTGGAAACAAGAAATTTCATTTCCGGTACGCATGCTTCACAGTACAATACAAGTCCAAAAGTCTATCCACCTTATTTTAAATAGAAAACATAATCAGAAATGCATTTCCGGTTCACACCCTTCACAATACAATACAAGTTAAAAAGTCTATCCACCTTATTTTAAAGAGAAAACAAAACTAGAAATACATTTCCGATACACACCATTTACAATACAATACAAGTCCAAAAGTCTATCCATCCTATTTTAAAGAGAAAACAAAATGCCCCCGCAGAAACCGAAAATGCATTTTCGGGGAAATAGATTTGTTATCAATTCTTGGTGAGTCCCAAAAATGTATTTCTGGTTTCCAGGGATATTTTTTGAATTTCACGTGGTGCGTAATAAAACCATAGGGTGAATTAAGAAATTCCCTTACAAATATTATGGTTAATAGATTGCGTTCTTCTCTAAATCAGATAGTTAAATCCTTATAGAGTAGTTTTTTCTCTGCTAAAGGGACAACTAATAATACCATTATCCAGGGTCGTCCCAATTAATCCGGGGACCCTGTTCAAATTTTTAAAAACGGGCCTAATAAAGATATTTGCGGCGTAGTTTAAATCAATTATGAAGTAAAAACACATCTAATCTATGAATAAAATTATTTGGCGATTCAATTTGATTTTGAATAATTAGTTGAAAAAATCAAATCTTATTCAATTTCATGTAATGTCATTTGAATTAATTTATTAATTTTATCGATCAATTTAAATTTGAATAACCTTAATTATACTATATATTACACATAAGGATTTATACTTAAATGATTTGCACTTTTGACTTTTAAGATTTATACTTTTTAAAATATACAATACTTTTGAAATAACAAAAAAAGTGTACAATTAATATAAGAATTTTTCTTAAGTAATAGAATTATGAATTTGTTTCTCTATGAGAACTCAGAAGTATTAGAATTCCAACTGTCTTCACCATTGTTACGCTAGTTTTTCTTGTTGCATAGATTGAGGGGTTTAGCTCATTACATATTAAAATAAGGCTTAAATAGTCCCTTAGTCCCTGTATGTTAGCGAGTTTTTGAATTTGATTCATGTATCTTTTTATTTGTCTGAATCCTTATATCTCATGTTCATGTCGGCGTTAGTCCCTGGGGTTAAATTCCCGTTAAAAAAACTGACTAGGATAACGTTGCTAATGTGGAAATGATTTATAAATTTATGTGGTTAATACGTGGAAACATAGTGAAGGGGCCATAATAATGAGGACGGAATCAAAAAGGATACATTTTTGCATCAAGTTCATATCTTCTTCCTCTCTTATTCCTCTCTTCTTACAGATTTCCTCCTCATCTCAAATTCTATCATGGCAGCATCATCAGTAGGTAATTACACTGAGTTTCAAATCCCATTTTGTGGTTGCAATAAAGCAATGAAGATGTTCATCTCAAATTCAACCGAAAACCCTAAAAGAAGATTTTGGAAATAGTCAAATTTGGGATTAGGTTGCAAGCTATTCATATGAGATGATGAACTTGAACACGTCACATCAACTGAACCCAGAAGATCAATTGGATGCAATTACTTAGAGGTAGTTCAGGAACTAGGTTGCATTATTAAAGAAATTGAAGCTAGGAAAAAAAGAGAAGATGAAATTGAAGTTGGAAAACAAAAGGAAGAAGGCCAAACTGCTCAAGCTTTTGTTGACTCTTTCACGATGTTTGTTCCTTGTTTACCAGAAATGATAGTGAGATTCAAGTTCATGGTATCTGTAATTTTTAATTTTATTTTAGTCCATAGAGGAAGATTATATGTTTGCATTTCGTCCCTGTAAGGATCAATTATTGAATCAACCAGTTCTTATACTAATTTTGGCTATCGTCCCTATATGTTTGGAACAATTTGTATTTCATCCCTATTTACTAATGTTTTTATTGTATTACATATTTGTTGGTTAATGGTTTATTTGTAATTCATCCCTGTATATCATGTCTTTACATATTAATGTAGAACATAAAGGCTTATTAAATACAACAACGCCAAACCATACTTAAACCATGATGATGTTTGAAGTCTCAGAATTATATAAAGCCAAAAATGGTATATAATTATATCTAAAAATATAACAAAAAGACATACCATGCATAAACGAGTTTGATGGTATATATCTCATAATTGAACATAATCAAAAGGTTACAAAATACACCATAATAAGTTGCTTAATCAAGACAATTCCATAGGTTGTAATGGATCACCTCCTTCTCCTTTGAGTTTTTTGGTTTTAAGCACCCTTGTCCTGTCACTTCTTCTTAACTCCAACTTTCTTGCAACTTTTGTTTTGGTGTCTTCTTTTTCTGTAAAGTATACAATATTAGAGATACAACAACATCAAAGAATAATTCCAAATCATAATCAACATGTATAATAAACTCGACTGATCTTGAGATGGCATCCATTAACACCAATGAAAGGCCTACAAGATTCCGTGAAGCCTTTCTTAAGCCCATTGAAGCTAAAATAAAAACTGCCAAACCTTGGTTGGAGTGTAGGTGCAATCCTTTCCAGATTAATTTTACAAGTATTCCTCGGGTTAACTCTCCTTAACTCTGCAGAGTATCTCCATAAAAGGTTGCACTATTTCACTACATCACCTTCAATCAATACCTTTGCAATTTGTTTGGCCTTCCATGCCTTGCTCATAGTTATACCAACAATAAAGTTACTCCTTATTTCAGAGACAATATCATGAATCTTAACACCATCAGAAGATGCCATTCTAGCAGCCTGTTAATAGATAAAATTAAAGTTTTTGTATTTCGATTATCAACAAAATACATGCAACATGTTGATGGATGTCGAAGGAATTTGAGTTGGTGCTATAGATAGTAAGATGCTTTTGAAGGCTTTAATTTAACAATAAATGGCGTATGTTATAAGATATTCAAAAAAGCATTCGGAAAAAGATATTCGAAGAAGTCAGTTAAAGAGTCAAATATTGACATATTGCGTCGATCAAGCAAACAACCCCTACAAAGAAGTTATCAGAAGTTATTAAAAGTAGTTATCCAAAGGGACATGTGTCAATCTTAAATTAATGAAGTTATTAAATAAGACACTTGTCAAAATATTAGATGTAGGAAGTTATTTCTTTTTCTCTATAAATAGTTGTAATTACTATGTATTAGGGGTTGGATCCTATTTTCTGAAAAAACTTGTAACACCAACGCCGCAGGGGCAAATAGGTTCAAGGTTGAACAGAGATGGATTCCAGCCATCCTTTACATTTCTAACCAATTTAAGATTGTTTTGTTTATTTTCCTTTTTATCTTGCAATTTTACATTTCTTTTCTTTTTCTTTCCTTTGAATGCTCACTTTGGTGTTATTTCTTTTAAGTTGCCTAGGACAACTTGTCTTATAAAAGTTGTTGGAAGCAATTCTAACACTAATAAGAACGTGATTTTGTTCTTAAAGAATGCATGAAGTGATATCATAAATCGCGAGACTTGAACAAATATTGTAAAAAGACTTTTATCCAGTCCTAAAGTGTTGATGGATAATGATTGTTTACATTACAAAAAATTGGTGTAAACATCGCCACCGTTTTAGCAACTTTATATGCGTAAATCTTAAAAGAAAAAATAAGCTGATATGTTATTTAAAGTAGATCTTAAAAATGACTGTGATCATGTTAATTAGGATTTCTTAGATTTTTGTTTGAAGTGAAATAAGTTTCTTCCCATTAATTATGGAGTGTGTAACTAGATCCTCTATGTCAAGTGTAGTGTACCTCCAACCAATCATATGATTCCATCTCATTTAACACATTTAATTATTTATTAAAATACTACAAATATTTGTTGTTTTCATAGTATTTTACAAAGGAGGTAACCTTACCCAACTTTTTGAGTTGGGTAAATAAGAATTCACCTTCTATATATCTTCACATCTCTTCTTTTGATTATGGGTAGTGTACCTCCAACCAATCATATGATTCCATCTCATTTAACACATTTAATTATTTATTAAAATACTACAAATATTTGTTGTTTTCATAGTATTTTACAAAGGAGGTAACCTTACCCAACTTTTTGAGTTGGGTAAATAAGAATTCACCTTCTATATATCTTCACATCTCTTCTTTTGATTATGGGTAGTGTACCTCCAACCAATCATATGATTCCATCTCATTTAACACATTTAATTATTTATTAAAATACTACAAATATTTGTTGTTTTCATAGTATTTTACAAAGGAGGTAACCTTACCCAACTTTTTGAGTTGGGTAAATAAGAATTCACCTTCTATATATCTTCACATCTCTTCTTTTGATTATGGGTAGTGTACCTCCAACCAATCATATGATTCCATCTCATTTAACACATTTAATTATTTATTAAAATACTACAAATATTTGTTGTTTTCATAGTATTTTACAAAGGAGGTAACCTTACCCAACTTTTTGAGTTGGGTAAATAAGAATTCACCTTCTATATATCTTCACATCTCTTCTTTTGATTATGGGTAGTGTACCTCCAACCAATCATATGATTCCATCTCATTTAACACATTTAATTATTTATTAAAATACTACAAATATTTGTTGTTTTCGTAGTATTTTACAAATGAGGTAACCTTACCCAACTTTTTGAGTTAGGTAAATAAGAATTCACCTTCTATATATCTTCACATCTCTTCTTTTGATTATCTCAAATGAGATGATGATGCCTAAATATGTGTTTGGATTGATGGCGAGATGACGATGATACCATTTTTATATCACAATAACAGAGATTAATGTGTTTCACAATGCTAAAAACTATAGTAATGAATTTTTTTATCCAAACAACTTATTTTTGATGCATTTGAGACAACAATATATTTGACCTTTGAGGTAGAATCAAAGACATTTGTAAATCCGTATAGAAATGGATTAGCTATTGAGTTCAGTCCGCGTGGAACGTGTGTGCCCCCTCCGACTGTGGTCCTTATACGAAACCATTACCGACCAACAAAAGAAAACAGTACATGTGTGGCACATAACTCCAATCCTCTTTCAAGCATATGTTAGGTTTAGTGGTTACACTATCTTTTCATTTCATTCAATGCATTACTCACACACACTCACTCACCGTCTTCTTCTTGTACTCTTTCAATTAATACTACGTGTCCTAGAATTCAAATATTGACCCACCACTTCTACACACAGTGTCCAATCAAGATCTATGGTTTAACGGCTTAGATATGCATTCCTCTATTAATGTTTCATTTTAATATTAGTTTTAAGATTTTCCGAAAATCTTACCTACTCAAGTAGTACAAATCATACTATAAATAAACATGAGATATGTTAGACATGATATATGTTTCAAACTCAATGAATACTTGAGTGATGATATATTTTATTTTTATTTATTTTATGTGTGAGCTGTGTTTTAGTGGTTCACGAAGACTTTTGCAAATTTTTGGAAGTATTTATAGCTGTCTACTAATGTAGTTCACATCACAATATCTTATGAGAGAAAATAACGTATCTATGTATCTAACAATATACTTAAACACTGCACAACTAAAGCTAAGATAATCATGAGTCATAGTTAAATCGAGTGGAAGTTAATAGAGTTAAGATTTTATTTTTTATTTTTAAAGTAAATGTATATTTTTTTATAGAAAGATAGGTATAAAGAAGTTTAAAAACAAATAATGTAGTAAAATTAACTTGATAGGGAGATTTACTACCTAATAATTGTATCTCTCTCTTGGCAAATAAAGTTCTCCATTTATTTAAAAAATATAAAAATCCTAACATATTTAATTAAATAAAACATTCTTGGTTGAATGTTAGATCAATAAACTTAAAAGTAATCATATGATCTAAAATAAGAGATGTATGGTTTTTTTTACAGATAATATAGTTCTACTCGGTGTTCGGTGAATCGAAAGAGAATTTAAATGAGATATTGGATAAGAGCTTTAGAAACACATAATTTTAGCTAAACTAAAATAAAATAGAGTATATGAAATGTAAGTTTAACAAAAGAAGAAACCTTTCAAATCTAAAGTGAAAGTTGAAGACCATATGTTCTCTTAAGTCACACGGTTTAAGTATATTAATTCCATAATAGAAAACGATGGGAAAATAGAAAGGGATATAAATCATCAAATTTAAGTTGGGTGACTAATTAAATGAAGAGGAATTTCAGGGGTTTTATGTGACATAAACATATCGCTCAAGCCGGGGTAAATTTTTTATCGGACGACAGTAAAATCTATGCTGTTATACATGACAAAATGCTGGACAGTTAAAAATCAACACGAGAATAAAGTAAGCTGTGTTTTAAAAATCGGACCGGACCGGCCGGTCAGACCGGTCGAACCGGGAATCTGCCAGGTAACCGGTCTGGTTCAATAGTCGGATCGGATATGCTATCAAACCGGTGGGAACCGGTGAAAACCGGCGGTTTAATTTTTTTTTTTTAAACTTTTTTTTAACATTTCTTTTAAACTTTTTTTATTAATATATTTAGTAGTGTATTACTTAAATAGCATTCTCACATAGTTTTTTTCATTAGTGACAAGTTAAAAACTTTATTGTCTATTTGTTATCTTTGCTAATAAATTTTCTTAAATAGCATAAACATATTGAATTTTAGTTGATTTTCTTTTTAGGAGGATCCTATTTTGAATTAAATTTGGTACACATTGGAGTTATTTTGTTATAAACTATTCAATTAGATTATGTTGTAATTAGACTTTGTAATTTTTTACTATTTTGTTATGTGTGATATCTTTGTTTAAAATTTAAATTTAAGTTATGAAATTGTGAATTTATGATATGATATTTTTAAAAAATTTAAAAGCTAGTTATATTTTTTTAGAGACTGAATCATCCGGTTCGACCGGTTTTATACCTATATAATGACAGGTCTATTCAACCAAGTTATCCGGTTTAATCCGGTTTGATCGTGCGGTTCGACCAGTGACCCAGTGGTTCGACCGATAAACCAGTGATCCAGTACCTTCACCGGTTCGATGACCGGTCCGGTTTTTAAAACACTGAAGTAAGTATAACAGAGATAAGGATGTTGCATTGAATATGTGTTAAGACTAGACATGATATGATTATAAGTGAAAATATTATATAGAGTGTTGGGGTAACACTTTTAGTAGAAAAGATTGTGAAAAATATGTGGTTTGAGCATGTAGAGAGAAAACTAATAAATTATATGGTAATAAAGAGAGTAGATCAGATGAAGAGAAGTCAAACAACTAGAGAAAGATAAAAAAAACTTAAAAAAACTATAAGAGAAGCTATTTAGAAATATCTTAGATTAACTATTTGAATAAAAACATTATGACAGAAAGTTAATTCACGTAACCGATAATATCATTTAGTAGAATAAGACTTGATTGTTGTTGTTGGTTGTTTGTTTTATACTAATAAGTTTGGATATTTAATTGTTAATAAATATAGTTTGTTATTAAAAAATAGAATTAATCAATCAATTTTTTATTATCATAATCACTATTAGAAAAGTTTAAATATAATGAAAAAAGTTAAATTTAGTGATCAATTTTATTTTTTATACATTTAATTTTTATCCTTATTTTAAAAATAATATAATCTCGTATAGTCTTGCCTTGAATGGAGAATCACATTAATATCATTTATTGACTTTGTCATTAAAATCACCACTTTTTCAACTTTAAAGAAATACAAATTAATATTATGTGGAATGAGATATAATTAAATTGGTTGATGGTTAGATGAAGAAGTTGAAGAAAATCAAATAAAAATGTTGAAAATTTTATTCACAGCTACAACACGTACTAACACATATTTACATTTGTCATTGAAATAATGTGTGGTAGGACTTTTTTGTACAAAATATTTGTTTGCACCTAATTATTGAATAGTTTAAGTATTTTAATTTCATTCCAAAATATTAGTAATAATTTACCTTAATACATACCTAAATTGGAAATATAATTAATAATTAAAATAATAGCAACTTTTTCTTTTTTCTTTTTTAAATTTAAGTGAAATAATAAAATAGACCATTTATCATTATTATGGAAATTCTTACACATCTTCGTGTCCAGACTCCAGACCATATCAACCAACTCACACCATTGATAAATTCAGAGCGTACGCAATAATCCAAATTAGTAGGTGAAACTAAGTATAAAAAATATGCAACCACAAAAAAAAAAGAGAGTAATATCCACTCCTATTAATATTATTATTAAAAAATAAAAACGTATACAATCTCATCACAAACTCAAAGTCTATTTTTTTTCTCCAACTTTGTTGACAAAAAAAACACAAATTGGCATTTTCCTAATAAAACATAATTATTATTAGTGATTGTGTCTGTCTTCCAACAACATGTGCCTAATTTTCAACCTCGAGTCATCCACGTCAGCGGGTAGCAAACATCTCTTTGGAACAGAGTTGAATTTTAATTCTCTAGCTCTGTTAAAATTTAGAGTAGGAAATGAGAATTGTTTGAGGATTCAAATTTAAAAGAGGCAAAATTCGGCTTCGGCCTGCATCGTTGCCATGCCTATCTGTTCAGTTTAATCTTGTTTAGTAAAAGATTGAAAAAAGTGGAACGAGGCAGGTGGATATAGTTGAGACTGCGGATTTAAAATTTTACTCTATCCTGCAAAATATAAAGGGTGGGGTTATATGGACTCCTAGATACTGCAATTTTAAAAGTTTAAAATATAAAATTTTATATTAATAAAAACCTTAAAAAAAAGATAATAGTGCAGAACAAATATATTAGAGGGAGCTAATGTAAATTCGATCAGTTCCACATTAAAATGTGAATAAAACAGACATGTCTAATAGAAGGAATCCATTTTACCATCCAAAACTGACGTGGTATGTGATCATAGCTGAATTTTGCTGCTTAGAGTCTTCTCTTCATTCCCCTTCACACGAACCTTCCTTTTATTTTAATTATTTATTATTTTGACTAGACTCAATTAATTCAAATGTCTCAAAATCAACATTATATTCCCACATCTACAACCTATAAATAACCACCCCATACTTTATTCCTACACATCATTACAATCAATCTCTAACCATTCTCTCAAACTATAAACACAACAACTTCAATTTCTTTGCTATATAACATTACATTTACATTCTCACACTACTTTAATCATTTTTTAAAACTATACAGTTAATAATGGGAGTGATGAACTTGGATCAACCACAATTGTTGTCAAAGATTGCAATTGGTGATGGCCATGGTGAATCATCATCTTACTTTGATGGATGGAAAGCCTATGACAAAGATCCTTTTCATCCATCCAAAAATCCCAATGGAGTCATCCAAATGGGTCTTGCAGAGAATCAGCTTACTGCTGATTTGGTTCAAAACTGGATAATGGATAATCCAGAAGCTTCAATTTGTACCCTAGAAGGAGTTCATAATTTCAAACATATGGCCAATTTTCAGGATTATCATGGTTTACCAGAGTTCAGAAACGTAAGTAGTTAGTTAGTTAGTTACAACAATACATAGAATTAGGGATTTGATTAGTGTTAATTGTTTGATTTTGTGATCTAATATATAATTGGATCTGAATTTGAACAGGCTGTGGCGAAATTCATGGCAAGAACAAGAGGAAACAGAGTGACATTTGATCCCGATCGGATCGTGATGAGCGGCGGAGCAACCGGAGCTCATGAGGCTACGGCGTTTTGTTTGGCCAATCCTGGTGAAGGCTTTTTGGTGCCTACTCCTTATTATCCAGGGTATGTACATTCAATTCAATTCAAATTCAACTCTCTTTCTTAGTCTTAGGGTTTTCAATTATAATTAATCTCTGCAGTTGCGTGCAGACAATACCTGATTTCTGCTAAAAAGAATTTAGTAATTTACACAATAATGAAGTGTAGCTTTCATATGTTCAACTTAAATAATCTACCTATTAATTTAAAATTCCATTTATAGTATTGAATTTTGATGGCACTGACTTTTTCTCAAGAGAATAATTTGCAATATTTCAACTTCAACTGTGTTGGGCAGCCCTAGTAAACTATCATATTCAAGCCATCCATGCAATTTTTTTGTTGTTGACTTTGTATTCATCTTATGCACACCAAAAACTTTATGTTAAATTAATCATTATCATATACTTTGCTGACATCTACAACTTAACTATTTTTCTAATGAAATTTTTTGATTTCTTAATGCAGTTTTGATAGAGATTTGAGGTGGAGAACAGGAGTTAAACTTGTTCCAGTTGTCTGTGAAAGCTCAAACAATTTCAAATTAACCAAACAAGCCTTAGAAGAAGCTTATGAAAAAGCCAAAGAAGATAACATCACAATAAAAGGTTTACTCATCACAAATCCATCAAATCCTTTAGGCACTGTCATGGACAGAACCACATTAAGAACTGTCATCAGTTTCATCAACGAAAAGCGTATCCACCTAATCAGCGACGAAATTTACGCTGCAACGGTTTTTAGCCACCCGAGTTTCATAAGCATAGCTGAGATAATAGAACACGACACAGACATTGAATGCGACCGTGACCTCATTCACATAGTTTATAGTCTTTCAAAAGACATGGGATTCCCAGGGTTTAGAGTTGGAATAATATACTCATACAATGATACTGTCGTTGACTGCGCGCGCAAAATGTCGAGTTTTGGACTAGTTTCAACACAGACACAGTACCTGATGGCGAAAATGCTGTCTGACGATGACTTCGTTGAGAAATTTCTTGCTGAGAGTGCGAAGAGGTTAGCACAAAGGTACAGAGTTTTCACTGGCGGACTAATCAAAGTCGGAATCAAGTGTTTACAGAGTAACGGTGGACTTTTCGTGTGGATGGATTTAAGAGGACTTCTTAAGAACGCTACATTCGAATCCGAACTCGAACTATGGAGAGTGATTATTCATAAAGTTAAGATCAATGTTTCGCCCGGTGTTTCATTTCATTGTTCTGAGCCAGGTTGGTTTAGAGTGTGCTATGCTAACATGGATGATAGAGATGTGCAAATTGCATTACAAAGGATTAGATCATTTGTGACTCAGAATCACAAAGAGGCTATGGTTTCTGAGAAGAATTCTAAACCATGCTGGCATAGTAATTTGAGGTTGAGCCTTAAATCAAGAAGGTTTGATGATATTATGATGTCACCTCATTCTCCAATTGCTCAATCACCTCTTGTGAAAGCTACTACTTGAATTAATTAGCATGTTTTTTACTATCATATATAAATAACTGATAGAAGATTTTTTGGTTTGATTTGTTATTTTAGGAGCCTAATATTAGGTCCTATAAATGTTGGGGCATTTTTTCTTTTTTCACTTATTGAAATCACATTGTAGTGAAAGAAGTTTATAACACTTGTAAGGTTATTATTTGTTTGTTTGAAGGGTTCAGAAAATATCTGTAATCTGTTATTAAAATTTGTATGGTGAATTGTGAAATTGTTAATAAAGTTGTTCAATTGTACTACATGTTAAGAATATTTGGATTAACCAATAACACTGACTTCGAGTTCAGTCTTAGACAATATCAATATTAAATTTTAATCATGAGTTTTGTAATTTATTGTGGTTCTCTCTAACTTGAAGAATTAGTCTCTGCAATTGCACGCAGAAGATATTCGATTGATAAAAAAAAAATTAGATTGAAAATGAGGAAGAACTTTGTAGTTTATTATGATTCTCTCTAATATGAAAGATTAGTCTCTGCAACAGCGTGCAGAAGATACTCAATTTATAAAGAAAAATTAGATTGAAAGTGATTCAATTTAAGTCTTAGTGTCCAACTTGCAAAGCATATGCTACAAAAAGATGCAGAGATTTAGTCCAGTCAAAAAATTATAAAATAATATTAGTATGCAGTCTCAGTTTTACAACTCATATTCCATATTTTGAATATGACTTAAGGTTGCTTAAATTGAATATGAGCAGTTTGATTTTCATCCAGAGACTCAAAAGGTTTGCATGAATTCTGTAAGGTCTCTGCTTGATGTTTGACCATGTAATTTTAATGGACAGTTTTAAAATAATATCCTCTGCACGCAATTGTCGGGATTAATTTCTCGAGCCAAATAGGACCACAACGGATAATAAAACTCTCTTTTAAAAGAATTTAACATACCTACATACTAGTTTTGTATTCAAACTCAAAACTTCTGATTAAGTAGGAAGAAATCCCTTTATATTTTATCAGAGTGTTGTTGGATTTTAAAATGACTATTTATTGTATTTAGTAACATTTTAATTAATTAATGATAGATTTATTTATTTATTTTTAAAAACTGTACTATAATAAAAAATTTAGAGTGTTGAATATTGTTGTTTTAGACTTCTAAGAATATCTTCAACAGAAGAACTTTTGCAGATTCTTTAAAAATAAGATGAGTTTATTGTGTTTTTTTTTTTTTTTAATATTGAGGTATTTTGATGTGTGGTTTGAAATTGGAGGGGAAATCTTCCAAAATAAATTTAATTTGATTGGTTAATTTTTTTTAAAATAATATATAACAATCTTAGTCCACAAAAATTAAGTTAAGCAACAATTAAATTACCCTGCATTAGAGATGTTATATCATCTATGGCTTCTTGATCTAAAAAATTCACCCCATACACACCCACAAGTATATCCCCCTATTTCCATAGTTTGATTCAACTTTTTATTTAGTCGTCATATATAAAAGCAGATGATCTTCTTCACATTTTTATTTCATTTTTCTTCATGTTCATTGGAGGAAAAAAAAATCTTCACTTACATTATTTTCCAATTTTAAAATAAATTTACCATATTATAATTTTGAAGGTTTAATCACTTTTTTAATTCTTTATATTAACTTCAAGATTTATTTTAGTCTCATAATTCTAAAATATTTATTCGGATCTCTCAATTGTTCAAAACGTATCAAATTAAATTTTTTTTCATCAATTTTGTTCAAACATTGTTAAAATTGTATATGTAGTGTCCCACTCATCATCACATGGCGTCCTTGTCAGCACCATAGACTCTTAATCATCATCTTCTCCCATGTTCCAAACTTTGTTTGGTCATCATATTAGCCTAATTCAAAACCTTTTGCCTTCATCATCTTTTCTGATATTCATTTTTCTTCAAATTCGAAATCAAGTAATTGCAATGCAATCTGCACATTCTTCTCTCACTCCATAATCGTCAGCTAACTGCAAAGATAAAGATGCAATTTTATTATACCTTCAAACAACTATTTAGTGTGGGGATTTCATCATGCTTCGAAGGGCCGCCACATTTCCGAATTTTGGAAATTAGAGTTGAGATTATCAATATTGTAAGATAAGTTTTTGTTTTGTTAATTGCAATTAGGGGCGGGAATAGGTCAGACCGGCCTACAGGGGCCTATGGTCTAGTGTATATAAGATCAGGTCAGATCAGACTTATTTAACAAAAAGGCTAGGCTTAAGCTTTTTTAAAAGCCAATTTAATAAAATATGTCAGGCTTAGGCTATTAAAAAAGTCTATCAAGTCTTATAGGCCGACATATATTTTCATGTATATTAAAAATAGGCTAAATAGATCGCATGTTTATTAGGAAAAAAGACTAAATAGGCAAACCTATATATGCACATATATTATAACTATGGGTGCTCGCGGTGCGGTTTGGGCGGTTTTGACGAAAAAAATCATCCGAACCGCAAGAGAAAAAATAGTGCGGTTTGGTTTGGTTCGGTTGGCTTTTAAAAAAAATCCGAACCAAACCAAACCAAACTAATGCGGTTTGGTTCGGCTCGGTTGGTTCGGTTTTTTACAAATATTTTATTGAGTCATACATACACATATAGATGACAATATAATTTTGTATTTAGACATTCATACACTATCAAATAACAACAAAACTCGTCATATTTTGACAACAATTTTCCATTTAATATGTAAAAATTAAATTAGACAAAAGTGGAATATTAAACATAAAATAATAGCATAAAATAATATAAAAATTATTATAATGAAACAAAAAATTGAAGAGACGAAAGATTACTGATGGTGAAAAAGAAAAAAAAGTGTTGAGAGATTAGATAAGAAGATGTGCGATAAAAATGAAACTGAAATACAGAACATTTACATAAACATGAGAAGTTGAAAAAGAAAGAATATAAGAGAGTACAGAGACTATAGAAGAAGAGAGAAGATGTATGTGGCAAAGAAGGTGCGATAATGTTATTAGAGATTTGAGAAAATCAGGACTGAAAATTATATGTGTAAGAATGAGAAAATTGTTCGTAATCATAAGGCTAATGTATAATTGGTTTAAGTTTGGGTTGGATGTGAGTTAAGTAAATTTTAGGTTGTGACATAATGCGGTTTGATTCGGTTTGGTTCGGTTTACAAAATACAAATTGCAAACCGAACCGAACCATGCGGTTTTGTTAAAAAATGACCCAAACTAATCCGAACCAAATGCGGTTTTTTGCGGTTTCGGTTTGGTTTGGTTTGCGATTTTCTACTGGGTTGGTTTGGTTTTGAGCACCCCTAATTATAACAAAGGCTAAATCGGTCGGCCTATATATGCATATATAGGATGACTTATAAGATTTCTTAAATAATATAGATTAACTGAAAACCATAATGAAAAATAGGTTTTTAAGTAGGCTTTCAGGTCAGGTCAGACTCTTAAAAAGGCCAGACCAGACAAAAAAAAAGTCTATTATAAGCCACAGGACAGGCTCAGGCCTTTCAAGTTTATCGTAGGCCAGGTCCAGGCCTTATAAAGCCTAACCTATTTCCATCCCTAATTGCAATATTCGATAGTTTAATTTTTTTTAGAGTTTTAAACTCTTTTATTATTATGCCACATTTTTTTCATTTATTGCATCAACAACAAAAAGGGTAGTGTTTAATTCTCTATCCCAAGGTTGTTAAAATCTTTAATTCTATAGATTTCACGGTTTTAGGTCAGTATATCGTGTTATTTTTTTTATGTAAAATCGTATTCCGTAATGATTTTAAGTGATTTAAATCTTTTTGAAATCGTGTAAAATTATATAACATCGTTAGATTTTACTCTTTGACCTGATTTTATTTTATTTTTTGTCAAAATTTATAAATTATATTTTATATTTTAGTCTATAAAATTTTCTCTATGAATTTTTAATTTTATTCACACTCATATCTTGATTATAATATTAAAGAATCTTTAACATTTGGAGATAGATTTAATCAAGTCGAATATAAATGTTTTAATGAAGATGATGTTGTAGAAGGATTAAACTTTTGATTAAGTTGAAGATGAAGATGAAAAGATTTATTTTTTTGAACTTGAAAAACTTATGAAACTATTGTTTTTTTTATAATCTTTTGGATGTTACATTTTATGATTTGGGACAATGTATGTAGTTTGATACAAGTTTGTGAATATTATATTTTATTTTGATAATATAGTATTTTTTGCTTTATAATTAAGTTAAAATTTTAAATAATTAATGCATATTTTAACATGAGTTACGAAACAATTTTATCTAAATAAAATGAGTCAAGGTAAAAACTCGATTCTTAAAAATTTTCTCTATCCATCTTTTTCTCTTTCTCACCTTTCTTTTCTCTTCTCATTCTTTCTTTATTCTTCTTTTTCATTCTCTTTCATCTCATTTTCAATGATCACAAATAACATAAAAAATAAATTAGAAAGAAAAAGATGTGACTTCAATTTAAAGTTTGAAAAGTCGGGAAAAAAATTGAAGAAAACTGAGATTTGGATTAAATGATCAAAAATTAAGAAAGCAAATAGATACTTTTGAAGATTTGTGGGGTATAGAGATAATTATAGGAGTATATGGTACATTTTCTGTTGATATATATTATGAATTATTTTCAAACTAAAAATTTCTCTAATACAAATTTAATTACTGTACAAAATCCAATTTTAGAAAAGCTCAAAGAATATTTTTAAATTATCCTCTAGCTAAAATTATTAATGCTATTTTTTCTCTATAATTTTTTAGATGCCTTGGAAACACACAACTTTTTAATGTTTGATCGGTTACCAAACATTCGCCAAATCCAATTTGAAGGATGACCTAAGCAACTTTGGATTAAGAAAGTTGTCAATTCTTAATATCATATTTATTGGGTTAACAGATCAAATTATGCTGATTATAATATGAATGAATGACATTTTCATAAAGGATTACATCATATATGTGTGATATGATCATAGCATCTCAAAAATATAAAAATTGTCTTGCTTCTGATGGTTATCATAATACGTACCTAGAACTAATAGTATAGATATTTGTGATTCATTAGGTAGTAATACTGTCATAGCATGATAGTTATATTAAATAAATAACTCATGGAAACAAAGTGCAATACACATCATTGGCACCAAATAAAAGGTCACATTTTAACTTAACACATATATACAAAACTTGTAGGTTAGTTTGGTGACCCTTCCTTCATATGGGCCATGCTAGAGAACTGCAGAATTATTTATCTACTACATAGATAAAAAAAAAGCAGGGCAATATATAATGTCTAAGTGTAAATGTGGAGTACAATTTAACATTGAAAATGACAATTGATTGTCGTTTACAAAAATGGATCACTATGTAAATTTATAAGTTAAAGACACACTCTATGTAAGATAGAATAAAGTACAATTTTTTTTTTAAAGATATACATGAAAAGTCATATAAGTATGTCTTAAAATGTCTAAGTGATGAATAGAAAGAAACTAAAACCTCAAGTGATTAATAGAAAGAAAATATATTTCGAGATCGTGAGAAATAAGAACGTCATAAAGAAAAAGAAAAGTCGACATAGGATGTTGGAGCCGTCGTCCGTGGCCGGCCAGAAAGTCGGCGGAGGTGGGTCATGTTGGCGGCGGCGGAGCTATGGCAATTTGCACAGTTATTCACAATGTCTGTGGAAGGGGGTAGCGAAGCTCAGGCGGTCTACACGGTGGTTCACAACAGAAGCGGAGCTATTATGGTAAGTCGTAGATGAGTCTAATTTGGAAGTTCGCATGTATCATGCTTGGTCGTTTTGGTTAATGGATCATTTCGTTAATATTGTGTTTTGGGACCGTCAAAGATCTGTTGGGTTTGAGTAGGTATAAATATGTATATTTATCACTTTTGTTATCACAACCTTTAGAATGTAATCTAAAAGGCATAGGAAAAATATGACAATCTTACTATCAAAACCTATGGAGGCAATGGTAGAAATTCGTTGAGTTTTTTGGAAATTGAGAATTTTTTTGAGGTATCTAAGGGGATTGAAAAATATTTTTGACCACTATTAGAGAGATAGGAAACACTTGAGGATAAAAACTAAGGTTTGTCTGGGAACTTGGGTAAATATTTTCTTGTAACCTCTTTTATAGTCTCATGTAACAATATTTAGAAGTATAGTGAATCAAAGAGTTGTTCTCTCTTCGGAAGTAAACTAGTTTGATCGAATTGAGTAAACAAGTTCTTTGTGTTCTTGTCTTTTATCTTCTTTTTGTTTGTTCTGATTTTGCTTACATTGATTGTAGTTTAATTTGGTTTCTTTAGACTATTTACTTTGGTTTCTATTATTCTTTGTCCTACACACCTTTAATATTAATGAAATTAATATTATTGTTAGGCTTCACCGGTAGCGTGGTGTGTTTTAACCATTCAATTTCACAACAAAAATCATATTGATATTGGCAAAATTTAGAATTTTTTAAAAGAAAATCGAAGTCAACATTTTTATGACAATTCGGAAAATTAAAAAACAAGAATTTACTAAAACAAAGAAGAATTCAAAGAAAATCGCAAGTTTGGTGACAAAATAGTCGACATAAACAAAAGAATTAGGCATGTCGAACCACAACTTCCTTTTCAGGTGGTGTTGGTTAACTTTCTTTTACCCCTTAACTTTTCTCACAAGGATCCTCCATTTTACTACCACTTCTAGCTGTTACTGTTGGAATAATATAGCAAGTGTGAGTAAGTGGGGAAATAGTCCCACATTGGATAGGAATGTGGAGACTTAAGCATATATAAGTGGGAGAACCCACTCACCTATCACCTTAAGGTTTTAGGTGGACAAGTGGTGTGTCTTCTACAAAGGTGCTTGTTCCTCAACTTTGTATTAATGCTCCCTACTAAAAATAACTCCCCCCCAATAGTTACAACATTCATTTACCCTTTGGGGTTAGGCTCAAGTTTCTCGAAAAGCTTATGGAAGGTACTTATTACGATGCATGTTATTGAGCAACTTGAAGTGTTTCAGTCTCCAACATCTTATAATGGGTAACAATGTTCTCAACTTTTGTGGTTAAAATTTTTAGGAAATGGTTTAAGCTCTAAATAAGGTGTTTGTTTAATGGATGATCTGTTTCGGGTAGCTAGAATGTTGAGAGCTTCATCTGTAGAAAGAATAAAAATATGTTTGTCTACGGAGGAATCTATGGAAGAGTCAGAAACAATATCAATATGCAAGACAACTTCTATCTTAGCACAAACAAAACAAAGGTGAGTGTCATTACATGCATCACAAGTGTGAGTATCATCAAAATCAGACAATGATAGAAATTCAGCTGAAAACAAGTCAGAATATGTTTCATCAACTAACTCGGAAAGAAAAACAATTTGAAAAACAAAATTCTCTTCCATGGGATATTTCCTAACATAAAAAATGTTAAATTTTGCAGTAATATCACCAAATTTCATATCAATTTTTTTTGAAGTTTTCAAGAACGACATTTATAAAATGATGGGTGCCCTGCTAGCATTTAAATTAGTTTCTCCTTCCATGTCTAGAATGTGAAAATCTGCAGGAAATCTCAAATCATTAACTTGAACAAGTACATCTTTCACTACTCTAACAGGGTAGGCATTTCTTCTATTTTCCAGCAAAATGGCCAGATTTGTATTCCCTAAAGGGCCGAGATCAAGATTTTTATAAATAGAAGTAGGCATAACATTAATGGAAACTCCTAAACCTAACATGCAATTTTCGAATTTACTATCCCAAATGGTACATGGAATAGAGAAAGTTTTTGGATCATTACACTTTTCGGGCATGGTCTAAGTGAGGGCAGAAACATTTTTCCTCATTTTGGATCTTTCAAGTACAAGCATAAGCTGAACGAAGACTGAAATGCTTCGTCCCTTGTTAACTCTTTCATTTCCTTTTAACCTTGTTTTGTGTGTGCAAAAGTCCTTCAGGAATTTGACATGTTTCAGAACCTTCTTAATGACATCAAGAAGTGGAATATTCACCGCCACCTTCCTAAATATGATCAATATTTCCTTATCCCTATCTTCCTCATCCATTTTTTTAGTTTTCACTGCTCTTTAAGGGGTATGCATTGGTTTTACATACTCTCTATCAACAACAACTTCAGAATCAAGCATATGCTTAACAATGTTTTTACTTTTTCTGAGACTGGTTCACCCGCTTCAACACTTTTTTGGGTCTCAAGGAAATTCCACTCACATTAGGGACATTTGGATTCATTATTGTTTAGGTAGGTAGTTGGTTCAATCCTTGAGTCTGCTTGGTATTTATCGAAATGGCAAGCTATCTAATTTGTGTCTCCAAATTTTGAATACTAGAATCATTTTGTTGCTAAAATTGGAGATTATGTATGATGAATTTCTTGACAAGGTCCTCTAATGAAGGTTCGGAAGCTGCAGAAGTAGTCATTGCTTGTGGAATATCTTGTGGAGGTGGAAGTTGTGACAGTAACTATTGTTGTGGCCTAGGTTATTGTTCTATGGGTGGATTCCCATACCAAAGGTTTGGATGGTACTTGTTAGTGGATAGATCAGGGTTGTTATACATGTATTGGTTGTTGCTTTGATGATTGTAAATGTTTGTTGCATACGCTCGATGCAACTCAATAATTGAGTCCTATTGCAAGGTAGGGCAGAAATTTGTTGGGATTTCAGGAGAAGTGAAAATACCACATAATCATTCTATTTGAGCCTTACTTAATGTTAATTGTTTAACAAGTGAAGTCAATTCGTCAAGTCTGCGTTCTAGGTATTTTTTGGATGAAAAAACTTGAATTTCATGCACTCTTTTGGTTAGAACCACATCATTGTTTCTGGTTGTAAATTGTTGGGAGTTGGGTGACATGTTCTTAATTAAAGCTTTTGTTGCAGTTGGGTTCTTATCAACAAGTGCTCTTTCACTAGGAGCATCCAAAATGTTTCTGTCCATAGGTAGCAATCTTTCATAGAAATACTGGATAAGTAATTTCTTAGAGATTCAGTGTTGAGGACAAATAGACACTAACTGCTTGAATCTCTCCCAATATTCACCCTAAGATTCCATGTCAACTTGTCTAATTTCACATATTTCCTCTCTTGTTGATGCGCCTTTTGAGGCAGGAAAGTATTTCTCTATGAACAACTTTTTCATATCGTTCTAGCTTGCAACTGTGTTCAGTTGAAGGTAGTACAACTAATTTTTCATAGCTCCTTGAAGTGAGAAAGAGAATGCTCTCAGTTTGATATGATCTTATGTGATTCCTTGAGGCCTCAATAGTGTATAACACACTACAAATAATTTTTTTTCATATGTTTATGGGGATCTTCACCTCCAAGACCACTAAACCTTGACAACAAGTGTATTAAACCAGATTTCAATTCAAATGGTACAACAACTTCAGAATATGCAATACATAATGTATTATGATTAACATCTGGTGCAACAAGGTCTCTTAAAGTTCTATTTTGATCAGTCATGATATGATTATAAAATTCAAAATAAGAATCAAATCAACATAAAATCAAATAAAATCACTATCAAATATGACAATTTAAATCACTAATGAAATCAAAAATCAGAAACAAATCCATAAAAAATAACACAAAATTAAATAAAATCATAAAGCACTGTTATACAATAATTACGAAAATGCCAACAATTTCCATATTCACTCAAATAAATGATAAAAATAAAATCTAATAAAAACGATTAAAATAAAATCTAAAAATCATGAAAATATGACTAAAAATAAAATAACGAATCTTCAAAAAAAATTGGATTATTTTGAAAATACAAATAAACCAAACATAATAGAGAAAAGAGGAATTTTGGATTTTTTTTAGGTGGTGTCCTTTATTTAGTCCAAAATAAGGGAGTTGGATTCCTGATTATTTTTTATGAATCGGGGCAATCTGAGATTTTTTTTCTTTCTAAAAACCGATTTTTTAAGGCAAGATTGCGAAAAGGCCATAACGCTAGGACAAGACTTCAAGAACGCAACACCTATGACTCTAATATTGGTCAAAATCAACAGAGAGTCTCCGACAACAACGCCAATTTAATCTGTTGTCGTACACAGATCAAAAACGAATTATTAAAGGGGTAGTATAAAGAAGTGACACTCGAGACGTATCGCAAGGACTCTAAGTTAATTTAACCGATTAAAACAGAATTTAGGTGTTTAGATTTTTAAAACAATTGAAATAAAAATAAAGAGAAACTAATTACGATTATGGTTAACTGATTAAATCTAATGCTTATGTAATTTGAGAGATATCATTGATTATTATATCACCAAATCTCTAAGAGAAATTAATTCCTATGTGATAATAGCATCGTTAAACAAGCGCTACCAACACTATGTGAATTATATTCTTATTTACTGCAATAAGCATGACAGTTAAAGATAATTTGAAGTTAACGAATAAACTAAGTTAACACACAATTAGATTAAGAAACACACATCGATCAAATTTAATCAACCATATTCTTTGAAATTCGAATTAAGCAAACAAGATACACAAAACATGATTGAAAAGGAATTGAATAAAAACTAGATAACATAATAATCTCAAAGTCTGAATGAAATTTCAAGACAGTAATCATAATCCCTTTCTAATTTGTAAAAAGTTGTGTCCAGTTCTCTAATACATCGTTTAACTTAAATAATATAAAATAAAATAAAAATGGACTCTATATATATATATATATATATATATATATATATATATATATATATATATATATATATATATATATATATATATATATATATATATATATATATATATATATATATATATATATATATATATATATGACTCAAAACTGACTAATTTATTTTTATTAAACCTGAAACGAAAACTAATTATTTAACTCATATGTCCTTTATATTTTTAGAGTTAAATTATAATTAAATTGAACTCCTTAACTAAACCTCTCATAACACATCCTTGCACTATATTTTTAGAGTTAAATTGTGATTAAATTAAACTCCTTCACTAAACCTCTCATAACACATCCTTGTCTCTTCCCAATAGTCTAATTACATTGGTTTCTTCTAAATTACAAGCAACCTCTAAAAAATTGGCAATGGTATTTAAACATCACCATCATCAGCACCTGGTTTAGCAAACACATTTTATACTACAAGTTAATATTTCAATTCAATCTCCATAAAATAATTATTCTTTTTGTGTGTGACAGTAACATCAAACATTTGTATTCATTCATAACGTCATAACCTTGTCTGCATCAATTCAATCTTATCGATTATAAATTCTACCCTCATCCATAATACATATACAATATGCAAATACAAATACTATTAAAAGTTAAAACTATAGCCCTACAAACAAGTATAATATAACTTTATTAATGCATTAAGAACTTTCAAAGTTACTTTTTATAATTTTTGAAAAATATTAATTTGATTTAGACCGCGTGTGGTTGGATAGTCCGTAATGTAGAGTTTAATGGAGATTGAGACGGTCATGGCCCATCCAAGAAAACAAGTTAATATATAATTTTTTTAACATAAATTTTTTATTTTAAAATTTCTTAATATGTGTCCTTATGACACAAATTAACATGTCCTTATTTTAAAATCACATATTGGTGTCGAAGTGTGCATGTTGTAGTCGAAGATGGGTATAACATGCAGGTGCCGAAGATGCTAGGTTATTAGCATGTTAAATTAGGTTTTAGTGTTTAAACCCTAATTTGTTAAGTTAGCTTGTTTATTAACTTGACTTGTGTAATGGGCCTTGTGGAAAAATCTCATTAGTTAGTATGTTAGGTTTTATTATAAATAGCATACAAGTCTCTCATCATTGCAACGCAGTAAATCCTGATTTAGGATGAGAGGGGTTATTTGTTATTCTTGTAAATTTGTAATCTTGTTTTTCTAAGAGAAAGTAAAAGAATAGCAGTTATAACCAATTATTGTATTCTTCTTCTTCCTTGTTCTTTATTCTTCCCTTGTATTATACTTTGTTCTTAGCATTGAATTCACAACACATGGTATTCCAAAAAGAAAATAATTTTTTAGAGAACAAGTAAGCAATGGCAATATCACTTTGACATACTACACATTAGAGGATCGGATAACTGATTTTCTAACCAAGTCAATCAAGATAGAGAGATTCTAAGAGATTAGAGACATGTCACTACGCCATAAAAGACCTACGAAAGCGCTTTTTATAGCCTTTAAAAGCGCTTAAAAGCGCTGTGAAAGCTGGCGCTGGCGTAGCTAACAAAAGCGCTTCTGAAAGCGCTCTGGTAGGCTCCCCCTATAAGAGCGCTTTTTTCCAGAAAAGCGCTCTTATAGGCCCCCCTTTAAGAGCGCTTTTATGGAAAAAGCGCTCTGGTAGGCCCCCCTTTAAGTGCGCTTTTTCCAGAAAAGCGCTGTGATAGGCCCCCCTGTGAGAGTAAAAAATAAAATAAAAACGCAACATACTAAAACGCTTTTGGAAAAGCGCTCTTATAGGGTGGGCTTTAAGAGCGCTTTTCCTGGAAAAGCGCTCTTAAAGCCCACCCTATAAGAGCGCTTTTACAAAAGCGCTTTAGTATGTTGTTTTTTTTTTTTTTTTTGCTTTTTTATTAATCTTTGGCAGCGCTTTTGTATTAAATCTCATTCAAAAACATTAGAAATCTCACATATGCGTTAAACTTATTCTATAAACTATCAAATTGTGATGCCACATTAGAAATCATCATTTTAAAATTTAAAAAAACGGGGAAGGGAGAAATTACTATTAATTCAAATGGCACTAATGACAATTTTACAATCTACCCCGAGCGGATTTGAACTTTGTCTCGAGACTACACTTATAATGTCAAACTCTTACCGCCGAGTTAACACCTCGGCAGATGGTAACAAAACAAGTAAATCAAGGCTGCTAATATTTGCATAGGCTGATGCATTCCTACGAAGCTTAGTCGGAGTATAAGATCCTTCAGCCTCCCTGCATAAACAAGGGGAAATTTTCAATATTATATAAATAAACTCGAAGGAAAATTTTCAAATATTACTATATACATAAACTTGAAAGAAAATAAATGTATTCCCAAAGTTAACTGATAAAGATCTAGTCTCCTAACAAGATAAAAACTTTTCTCCTAA
Source organism: Vicia villosa (assembly GCF_029867415.1). Classification (NCBI taxonomy): domain Eukaryota; kingdom Viridiplantae; phylum Streptophyta; class Magnoliopsida; order Fabales; family Fabaceae; genus Vicia; species Vicia villosa. The sequence goes on along the minus strand of NC_081184.1, from coordinate 164,039,154 downwards.
CAATATATACAACTTTTCTTCTAACAATATATAAAAATTATCCATGAAACTCAAACAAGATAGAATATTTATGTATTACAAGACTAATTGAGCATATTTTTATTACAGAGAAATAAAGTTCTCCACACTGAGTAGAAAATGCTCATCGATTTGTACCTTTATTCTCTTCTCCTGGTGGAAAGATTTAAAATGAACCAAATATGTCAGATAACCGAGCCAAGTGTTCCTATTTTTAGCAGCTTCAGTTACTGGCTCATTAAGTGCTTGGGTGAGATATAAAATCAAATTTGTACCCAATCCAATATTTGCAAATTGTTCTGCAGCTTCCATAACTACAAAATAGAAATTGTATAATCCTCAATTAGACCATCAAAAATGATTAGAAAGAACTATTCTCCAAGTTCAAAAATTTATGCAAATTTTTTATAAAATAAAATAAAAATAGAACTAGAAAACTTAAAAAAATGAAAGAGATTATTTAGGGTTACTCACCTATGATGAAGATGGCAACATGCCATCCTCCTTTTTTGGTTTTGGTAGATTGTTCTTTCACATCACATTTGTTTTCTTCTACAGCCATGTTGAGAGTTTAATTGTAAATGAATTGGAAATTATATATAAACAGTCCCTCATTACACAAAGATCTCACATCAAATATCTCAAAAAAACGAAAAGGGATTGGTCCTAACTTTCGCGTCCTTCATGTTGAAATCATCCACAACACTTTACTATATATTTGCACAGCCCTGTATGAACAAGAAAGAAGTCAAACCCTGCATAATTCCATACACAAAAATACCATGTCCAATCCTACAATCAGCCCCTAATTGAACTCAAGCTTACTGCTGCCCTATCAAGTGATAACCAAAACAGTTCACAATTGTTTTAAATTAACTTACAAGCATGCCTCAATTTAACCAATGTCTGCCCTACACAAAAAGGAATACACCAGTTCAGAATTTTCAAACAAAGCTCACATAACCACTCTCTAACAGAAGTCAGCAACCACCTTTTCCAAACCATTCATAACAGACTTTTTCTAACCCTTAACCAATTCATAATTAACTTTCAGAAGTGTAACTAACTGTTTTCTAACCATAACTACCACCTTGTAACCAACCAATTTCCAATTTGTAAATAACTTAACAACCCTACCAAAAATAGAATTCAACCATACTCTAACCAATTTACTGAAAAAGATTGGAAATGGCCTTGTACTGAAATAGATTTGAATTGGCCTAGTTGTAGTTGAAATTGAAAAGTAAAGTAAATACAAACCAAAGTGCAGAAACCTTCAACCCTCCAAACTCCCTCTTCAGCCTTACCATTCACCAAGAGAAGAAATCATAAAAACCTTGCTCAAACATAGCAAAATACATACACACAACCTGAAAAATCCAACACAAAACCTTACCAAAATCAGTCCCTCCCAGCATCAATTTCCATAAACCGAATCTGCAACAAAAATCACAACAGCAACAAGAAGGGAAACGCTTCAGCAACGCACCATATTTCTAAACCAAAACAACTAAATGGGAAACAACTTCCGAGTTCTTATGCAACCAATGTACGCTTCCTGTATTTTCTGGAGCTATGTTGTATTGATGCTTTAGTGGAGAACCAGTAGTCACCTGAGCTATGTTGTATTGTGTCACAGAATATGAATCAAATAACTGTACCCCGAACGATCCTGCCACAGAAGACTTCGGGGTACATTACTTGATTCATATTCTGTGGAACATAATCGGCAGGGGCACATTGTGTTCTATCCTTTACCAGTCCATCCACTGTTTGAAGCTCAACCTACAATAGAAAAACGTGATTATTACTAACTACATATAGAAAATCTTGAATCATGTAAAAGTTGATGAAACAGATATCCCTTGTAGGTCTCATTAACCACATTATTTAGTGGTGGTTCTAATTCAGTTTCCAATTACACAACATTCACATTCTCAATATTTTCTCTATCAACCAAAAATTTCCTCATCTCCGAACAAAAGACAAAATAGTTAATAAAAATAGTGCTATACCAGAACAGAAACCAATTTATAAGAAATCAATTAACAACCACATGCACATAAAAATAGTTTTTGATAAAAGAACAAGTCAATTGAGCCAACAACCAAAAACCCTAAAAAAAATCAGCCGTAGAGCCAACAACCAAAAACCCTAAAAAAAATTCTGTTCATCATCTTCGAAAAACCTCTCCAGAAACTGTAAATACATTGTTCATATTCATCCAACAACAATCACAATACACAGCCGCAAACACTAACCAAAACCCTAATTGTTCATCTTTCTCATACACGCAAACCATTCATCAGAAACAAAACCATTCACAAATCATCATCAAACATAACCAGACAAACATTCATCAAACCCAAACATTTGTTCATCACTTTCCTAATCAAACAAACCCTTCAGAAATTTGAGAGAGGAAGAGAGAATAAGAAATAAACTCAGAAAGGTCTCACCTGGTTTTGGTTTGTAGATTCAGAATCGAAACCGAACTCAGCAACAACACGAACCTCAACTCACCATAAACTCGTGTGTTTTGGATCTGAAAGGAAGAAGAACGGCGGAGGTTGCTAGGGTTTCGGAGAGAGGACGGCGGAGCAACGAAGGAAGAAGAAAGATCTGAAACAAAACGCGTGTGTTTGTAAAATATATAATTTTTTAAATGGGCTACCAGAGCGCTTTTCAAAAGCGCTTTAATAACACCCCCTACCAGAGCGCTTTTATCCCAAAAGCGCTTTCGTAGCACCCACCCTATAAGAGCGCTTTTAAAAGCGCTTTCATAACCCCCCTACCAGAGCGCTTTTTAAAAGCGCTCTCATACCCCCCCTACCAGAGCGCTTTTTAAAAGCGCTCTCATAACTCCCCCTATTAGAGCGCTTTTTTTGCATCATTTTTCCTTGTTTATTGATTTTGTTTTTAGCGAGCCCTACGAGAGCGCTATTGCTAAAAGCGCTTTAGTAGCTGCGCTGCTACAGCTTAAATTTGGCGTAGTGTGTTTAGTAATGTATTTAGTGTAAAGACTTTAAATTAAGAGCTTTGAAGAGTAGTTTAAATTTCTAAGGTATTAATTAAGTTACTTAATTATACTAGTAGTGTATAAATAACCATCATTGATTCATTAATGAATAAAACACAATTTCAAATAAATGTGAAATCAATAACACAAAAATAATTAAACTTTCTCTCGTTCTCAATATAATTCTAACATGAATTGAAATCTACGGTGTTTTTTATTTTTGAAAGGATGTGGTTGGGTCATACTTGTTATCACTTTGTCGCTCGAATTTTAGGCTTTATTTGAGAGCTTGGAGGGAAAGAGGGGAGAGAAATTTAAAAACAAGATTTAATGAAAAGAATAACGGGATTTAGGTGGAAATGGTTTTGAGGGCTTGTTTTTATTCAAAATTCAAAATCCTCGTAATTTTTTTTGACAAAAAAATCCTCATAATTTAGAAAACTGAAAAATTGTGGTGTAGGGTAAGGGTGAGAAGAGGCTGAATTGAGATAGGTTTTTTCAAACCTAAATCTGGCCAGCTAAAAAATTAAAAGCCCAAGTCTAGTTTGTAACTAATTTTTAGGTTTAAGTCTAACGTTTTCGAATGTGTGACTGGCCTACTAGACTACTTAAAAGTCTACTTCATTTGAAATTTGTAAATAAACAATTCATCGAATGTTAAATAGACTAACAAATTAAAAGACCAATGAGGCTGAATGTTTTGTTTCCATTTACTCATTCGGCTTTACCTATTCGTATAAATTTTATGATACTATTTGTTTGATAGAACTTATGAAAATAACTTCTGAGATTGCTCATACGATTTTTTCTACTTATTTTCATAATTTCTTCAAGATAACTAAGCTAAAAAAAAATCGTATTTTAATTCAAAGTACAAAATACAATATAATGATAATAACGTTATTCATGTTTATTTAAATAGACCGATCTAACAAGTTTAAAAGATTTTTTGTATGGGTCATGGCTTAACCTTTTTATGTAGACAAGGTTGTAGTTATTTGGTCTAACTTATTCTCATCCATAATAGAATGGTTTGGAAGATTTTGAAAAATTCAGACAAATTATTCAAATATAATCTACCTTATTTTATCATTTTATATAAAATTATTATTTAAAAAATTATTAAAAATTTCTTTATATTTTTTAAAAGTCTTTTTTAAAGTCTTCTCTTCGAGTCTACTCCAAACTTTTTTTCTAGTTACAAAAGTTCAACATGTCAACCATGAAGCTTATCATGAAATTGTGGATACTTTCACTAAATTAAATTTAAGACTTATGTCATTTGAATTTTGGATGCATTTGTCAACAAGTACTATATCTAAGCTTCTCATTAGAAATACAAAATCACACACTTGACAAGTATGATAACACAACTTGTCCAAAAAAAAGTGATAAAACACATCAAACTATTCTTCCAAAATCTTCATAGCCTAATACACCATTAATCCTCTTTATGTCTCAATCTCATAACAATCTATTATTAATATATAAAAGCAAAAGTACCTGGAAATTACACTAAAAGCCCTCTGAAAAAACTACTAAAACTTTTCTTATTTCATGGGTATAAAAGACTTTTAACAAAATAACTCAATATTATTGATTTGACATTAATTACGGGTGATGTGTCACCCTCTTAATTTTTGTTGGTATTTTATTTTTATTTTTATTTTCTAAAATATATATTACAAAACCCTATTAGCTATTAAATGTTAATGTTGCTATTAAATGTAATGTTCAATACATATACTTTTCCCATGATTTTGATCAAAAGTTTTTACGTTGAAAACATAAAATCCTCCTCTACCTAAAAATGCAATAACTTTTGGCCTTCCAAATTTCTATATTAAATGTAATGTTTAATACATATACTTTTCCCATGATTTTGATCAACCGTTTTTACGTTGAAAACATAAAATCCTCCTCTACCTAAAAATGCAATAACTTTTAGCCTTCCAAATTTCTATACATTTCTTATGTTATATATCTACTACTAAACCAATGGAAATTCACTCTTCACTCCATCTTTTTTTCAGGCTTGAATTTTGTTTTGTTCTTGCAGCCTTTGTTTTTCAAGATGTATTTTTTTTGTTATTGCATCGGTTTGTTGCCGCAAATTTTTTGTAATTCCAAAACTTAATTTGTTCCCTCTTCCATCTCTTTCAATTTTAATCTATTGGTTGTTCTCGAATGGTTTTACAATTTTTTTTCTAAACCTATCGATTTTGTTATATGTTTTAGGGTTTGAAGCTCTATGAAGTCATAACCCATGGCTACGGAAGGAACGTAGGATGAGAAACTCCCAAAATTGGAGGCTGAAGTACAAACGAGTTTTTATTATAATTGGATTTGCTATATTTTCAGATGAGGTGACAAGGCTACTATAATTATCAGAAATTCCGGTTTGTCCACAATCTGCGATCTGCGGTTTCATTTCTTCTATCATGGTTTCGTGGCTAAGATTTATTAGGATTGTTTTTTTGGAATATTTGGTTTTGATTATTGTCTTAAAACTAGGTTGAGAAAATTTTGAGATTTGTGAAATTATAATTTTTTTTATTTGTTTATTTTGAGGTTTATGAAATTATAATTTTTGATTTGTTTTTTTTGGCATTTAGTTGTTGATCAGAAGGAAGTTCCATTCTCAAACACTACTACAATGAACCGATAAATCCTACAAACAAATGCATTAACTGTGCATTAACTGTGTTTAATTTTTAATTAAAATTATATTTTTTTAACTATGTTTAATTTTTAATTAAAATTATATTTTTTTTAAACTTATAAATAATATTTTTTATTTTATAATAAGAAACTTTTAAGCATTTGACCGGAGCTGTCATACATTTTATATTTGGGAAAATAGGCTAATATCTTAAATAGGTTTAAATTTTTTTTAGAATTAACTTATTTGGATTCAACTGGGGTTTCTTAATTCACCTAAATTGACGGGTAGATGTGAAAGTATCTATGAGATACAGTTATTGACATATCATTTTGACGGAGCTGTCATACATTTTAGGTGTGAAAAAATGAGCTAATATCTCAAATAGGTTTAATAAATTTTATTCTCTAACTATGTCTAATTTCTTAATTAAAATTATATTTTTTTAAACTTATAAATTATATTTTTTATATTATAATAATATGCATTAAATGTAGAAACTTTTAAGCATTTGACGGGAGCTGTCATACATTTTATATTTGGGAAAATGAGCTAATATTTTAAATAGGTTTAAATTTTTTAAGAATTAACTCATAAAATTAAAGTTATAAAAATAATTGACCGGTAGATGTGAACGTATCTATGAGATACCAGTTATTGATGGATCATTTTAATGTCTATCTTTTAACTATTTCTTTTGTTACTGTTTTATAAAATTGAAGTTATAAAAATGATTGTACGATTTATTATAAATATGAAGTTGGTACATATTATTAATATAAAATTGAAATTACGTGAATATTTATGAACGACATAATAAGTTATATTATGTTTGATATTCCTAACACGTGAATTAAAATTTGATAAATGATTATAAGTTATAAATATATTAATGTTACTCATTATTTGTATCTATATATGTTACACACTTTATTTATTTTTTTCTAAAGTTTTGATAAATATACATCTTATTTTATGCATTTTACTATGCAGGTATATGATGCAGGTTTTCTTACTGATTGGTTATGATAATTTAAGAATATAGCATTTGAAGATTGTACCTTCTATATATTTTATTGTTTTATTTAAAGAGCTAAAAGTTTAGATGTATTATTAGCACTTTTGTTTTTAACTATTAAGTTTTTGGAATTAACATGACTAAGTTTGGGTTGCATTTTGGTTAAATATATATGTTTGATATATATAAAAGAACTTTTCAAGTCATAATTAGGTACATGTAATGTGAAGTCCCGCCAGACCCGTGCGATAGCACGGGTTTCCTACTAGTTATAATAATAATAATAATATATCAAACAAATTCATAATTTACAAGCAAACATTCCTGACTTTTTCCAACTCAATTCCATGTCCCTTTCAAACCATTATAATACTCAACAAATAACACAAGCATTTGGATTCTCTTCAATACTCTGAACATGATAACATGTAGTCATGTAAGGATTATATGCTCTATATTGCCTAACAAGCTCAGCAATTTGTTCATTTGGATCTTTCTTCTTATCATCTTCTTTCTTCTTATTATCATCTTTTTTTCCATCATCTTTTTTCTTCTCCGGCTCTTTCGCCGGCCCGACTGTTAGAATTTCAGTGTGCCATTTTCTCAATTTGCTCACAACATCCACAGGGTCTATGTCACCAACTACTGTTAACTTCTTCTCTTTCATATCCATGGCGATTGAATCAATGCCTACACGTTTATCATTCATTATTTATCCTTTGCATATAGTTAACCAAAAAAAAATAGTATTTGGAGTTTGGACAACAAAATTGTTTTGTTTTCTAATATTTGGTGTATAATACAAAGTTATATTTTTTTAATGTTGAAATAACATTACTCTTAAATTAGAGCATAACTAAATAATTAAATAAACATATGCTAGCCGTCCATTTTTGTACAAATTCATATGATTATGATATGAGAAATTTTTAATGGAATTTTTACTAAAAAGACAGTCTAATAATTTAGTGTTACTAATTTTTTTGTCCGTAGACGAAATGATAATAATCATGAGAAATCTAGACAAACAATTATGAGATTCAAAGTTCGAATTCTTGTGATGTCATTCAACCTAGCAATATCAGTTTTTGTCAGTTAAGGAATTTATGGACAAATAAACTATATTAGTAGAGTAAGGTGTTCCCTTAATAGTAGTTTATTAGTGACTATAGTGAGTACCTGAAAGGCTAGAAACTGATTTCATGGCTTTCTGTTTTGCTTTATCATCATGCAAATCCAACTTCACCACCACTTTCTACAACAAAACAAAACAAAAAAGACACCAACAAAACATGTTAATTAGGATTTAAACTTCTATTAAACCTTGTTAAGAAGGTTATGCACCAAGTATCATAGTTTTATTGATGAAACAAGTAAGAAAATGATGAAGTTGGTGTGATATAAATATCTTAATCTACTATAAGAAATATTAAAAACTTGAATTTTCTAGCTTATTTTGAATAGGTTGAATAGGAAAGAATCAAGAAGGAAATTGAATAGGAAAGTGTCATGTAATTTGGAGGAAGAAACTCTCACCTTCATTTTGAGTGTAGGAAGGGGGTGTGAATAGAAAAATTGAAGAGAAAGGAGGATTGAAGTGAAGAAAGAGCAGAGAAAGATGGAATGAAATTTGGTGTTGGGAGAATATGTAGAAAAACAGAGTCACAAGGACGTTTAAGATACTCCAAAACAAGTCAATACAAATGCTTGATTTCAATATAAACAAGAAGAAGAAAAAAACTCCCTTTAAAAAATGAGTTAAGGACATTTAAATCATGAGTAGAAAACACTATTTCCAATTTTACTTTTATTTTTTTGCTTTGAAAATTTAAAGATGAATTTAGAATAGTGATAATAAATATTAATAATTATAGGAGATTTTTTTTATATTTGAAATTATTGAATTTTTTATTGCTTACTTGTGTATATTGAAACGGAGAAAATAATTGTTTGTTATTTATTAGGCGTGCGCAACAAGGAAACCAATTAAACAACTTCCCCTGCACAACCAAATACTACTTTTCTTTCTTTTGGCTTTTTGTGTGTTCTCACGTTGAAATACCAATGTACATGTTGCTGTCAATCAATCTAGATGGTTGGATATATGAGACATCACATTAATATGACTCGTGTCTAAAAAAATTGTTAACGAGTAAAATTGAACAAAATCCGTCACACTAAAACTTAAGTTGGCGAGTGAGTCTTTACAATTATTCTCATGTGAAAAATTAAAAAGTGAAAATATGATGTAATATTTATATAATTGATCCATTTAATGCAAATTTATCAAGGTACTATAAATGGAGGGTTGAAGGCATACAAATGAAGTTGAGTCTCTTTTTTAAAGATATGCTAACAATTCTTATTAACGAATTTTATGATTTTTATAGCAAAGTTCGGTGATAAAGAATTAGAAACACTCAAAAATTTATAGAAAAGAAATAAACTATTATAGTCTCTAAAAATACCCCACAAACGAAATTTTGGAGTTATTTAAAAACATGTCATCGCGATTAACACTAATACAGTTCCACATAGGCAGCTATCAAATTATTTCTAAAACTTCTAACATTGAAAATTTTCAAAACAACAAAATCTTGCATACTAGTAGTATGCAAAGAGACAACAAAATTGTTACCAGACAAAGACAAAGAACATGTAGTAAAATATGTAATTAATGGAAGAAAAAACATGTATGAACTTCTCATTGAATCTAGCTCTATTTCTAGCAATCTAAACTGCGTTAAATAGATGAATAACTACAATATTAACTATAAGAGCACAATGAGCACACGAAGCTCTACCACAAATTACCCAAATCGTGTCCCATTTCTAAATTTAAACATGGATTAAGTCAACCAAAATCAAAGTTTAGAAACATACCTTCTCTATTCCACAATGAGTGGTTCATTTAGTATAATAAAATGTTCTATGACTCGTTTCAATTTCCAATGTAGTAATAATTAATTTTTTTACTTCTACCCTCTAATTAATACTACTTTCACAATCCTCAATACTTGATAAGTGATACTTTAGTAAAAATATTATTCTATCTTGCAATTATACATTTTTCTTAATCTGTGTGAAATGGTCAACTAGATCATTCATTGTGGAACAGATGGAGTAAATATAGTCAAAGAATAAATGAGAAGATGTTTCTTCATTGATTTTACACAGGCTACATCTCAAAGCAATAAAGCAGCTTCTCCTTATTAACTGTTCATCAATTGGGACTTTGTTTAGTAAAAGTCTCCAAATCGAGAAAGATTTAGAATGGAAAATTATTTGATTAGGAAAACTTGCACCAATATTTTGTATTACCCGACTATCTCTTGTACTCTTATGCTTTCTTTAGGGATAATTCACCTGTTGGAGACTGCTTTCATATTAGCTTATCTGGCTTGAGATAGAAAGGTATGAGACAGTCGCAATTTTTTTCTTTTATGGAACTTGGTATAAGAGGATTTCTATCAAGAAAATTCCATTACCTATTTAAAATAAAATTTCTCGCGAGAAACGTTGGAGGCAATTCTAGGAGTCAACGAGGGAGCATTTTACACTTGGGACACATCTTTGTGAAAGACACACCACATACTCACCCAAAACCTTAAGTTGATAGGTGTGTGGATTCTCTCACTTATAAAGTGTTCAATCTTATATTTTCTAATCAGTGTGGGACTTCTTCCTCACACTTGATTCTTAACACTCTCCTCGCAAGTGTGAGTGCACAATGTTCTCCCTCAAGTGGAAGCTCTTTCTTCCGCATACACTTGTACCGACGTTGAAACTCTTTCAACGAGACACTCTTTACCCACATGCAAGACGCTTACCCATGCCCATGTGGGGTACTTTTCAATACAAGTAAGTTGGTCACTTTCTCAAAACCAGACTCTGATACCACTGTTGGAGGCAATTTGATGGGTCAACGAGGGAGCATTTTAAACTTGGGACACACCTTGGTGAGAGACACACCACATACTCACCCAAAACCTTAAGGTAAGGTAATAGGTATGTGGGTTCTCTCACTTATAAAGTACTCAATCTTCTCTTTTATAATCAATGTGGGACTTCTTCTTCTTACTTGATTCTCAACAAGAATGTCTTCCACAATAATGGAGTCGTGCATCTCAAGAATAAAGGAGAATCATGTCAAGAATCGAACCAAAACTTTATAAAAGTGTCATTACGAAGGATCCAGGATATGTGTGTTATATTTAATAAATGTGTTATCAAAATTAGAAATATCTATAATGTAATATATTTAATTTTTATAAAATTTATTTAAAAAGAACTTACAGGATTGTTGTTTTTAGGATCTGGATACATTATTTACTCAATAAAAGATATTATTGGATATTCTTCCGATAAAAGTCAAAATATGGTTCTTATGGGCGGTTTAACAAAACATGAGCCAATTAAAAAAAACAGATTTTTTTTAATAGGTACACTTTATGTTGGTGGTATCCCATATTTTGCTTAATTTTGATCCATGGATGAAATAGTTTATGATAGTTGATTGTATTCATCAATGATCGTAATAATAGCTTGTTCCATTAGTCCGGCCAGACAACAACATCTACCTAAACAAGCCCGATTAATAGATAGGAAGATCTGATAAAAGTATGAAATTTTAAGAATAAGATTGGTTCTATTAAGGACATATTGTATTGACGACAAATAAAACCCTAAAAAAGAAGCAAGCTTAAACGCTAACCTAAAACAACACAGCCATAGTTATGGGCAAAGTCAAGAGCATTCAATTTAAAGCAGTCTTTCATTTCCTTGTACCCTCTCCTACACACATAAGCATTCCACAAAGAGGGATCAGAAACACCTTTTATTTTTCCTCTTTCTTGGCTTTAGCCACCTTCCTTAACAAGTTCTCAAACCTCTTTTGTGTTGCCTTCTTCGTTGTGTTGCCTTCTTCGTAGAAGTTGATGGAGTCGAACTGGTCCCAAAGGCCGAATTTTATAGTAGAGAATGATGATTTAATAAAATTTTGGACATGAGAGACCTTAGTTAGTATTACAAAAGAAATGACTTATTGATAGAGTTGAATGGGGAGGCGAGACTAATTATCGAGCTAGAGACAAGCATGGCTCGTAAAGTGTTGAGGTCGAGATGACCATTTTACACCTCTACCAAAGTGCACCGGATAACTTGCAATCAAGTTTTTTGGTTTGTAATTTTTTTTCACCGGATAACTTGCAGTTAAGTTTTCCGGTTTATAGTTTTTCTTCACCGGATAACTTTCAGTCAAGTTTTCCGGTTTGTAATTTTTCTTCACCGGATAACTTGTAGTCAAGTTTTTCAATTTGTAACTTTTCTTTACCGGATAACTTGCAGTCAAGTTTTCCGATTTGTAATATTGTAGATACCGATTTTATTTACTTTTGGCCACGATTTTTCCTTGTTTCCTAAACTTTTTATTTTTTTAATTTCTGGATTAGTTAAAAGCTATGCACCATCATCATTTCTAAATGGTTTTAGGTCTTTTTCCTAACAACCCTTTTCATGTTTCCATCACATTTTGACTTCATCAAGATTAAATGAGCATCCTTCAATATTTTTTATATCGTATCACTAATTTTAATATATAGCTACAAAATTGACAAAATAACGTTCCTTTATTAAAACCCAAAGTGTACAAGTAGTATGTCTCTCACAAAGTGTATCCCAAAATTAAAATTCTCTCTCGTTGACCCCCGAAGTGCCTCCAACAATGTTGTACAAACTTTATCCTTATAATCATTAGTTATATAATGAAAGCTCAGTTGACACTTGTTAGCTGAGTTGGTAGCAGCATTTATTTGTAAACAAGTTGTTGATACTTATAAATCAATTATTAGTTATATAATGAAAGCTCAGTTGACACTTGTTAGCTGAGTTGGTAACAGTATTTATTTGTAAACAAGTTGTTGATACTTATAAATCAACAACTTTAAGTAAAAAAAAGTTATATAATGAAAGCAAGATTTATGAATTTAATAAGTGATTGTAATGTTTGTTACATGTAAAAGTTTGTACAAAAATTTATGTTACACGGTATCGTTTTTTTTTTATGTAGACCAGACACATCCATTACTCAATGAATCTAAAAAAAGAATATTTGTTTATAATTCAGGCCGAATGGAGGATGTAACACAATGATAAGTTCCAATCGTGTGTCGCATCTATCAATAACTAGTGCCCTTTCCTTTTATTTTACCTTAATTTAAAATAAGTAAAAAAATAAGTTATATCTAACATTAAGTTAATGTAAGCTTAACCATATGGTTTAGTCAAATGCCCCATATTTTCAGCCCTAATTATGAACAATCTTTTGATCAATCTACTATAACAAACAAACACTAGTAAAATAAAATACTATAGCAAACATAATTTCCATAGAGACGTCCTTAAACAAGAATATAAATTAACACATCATATATACATGTATTATAACATGCATTTTTTCATACGTGTCGTGTCGCCTTATCAATACCCCTTTCAACTTATTTCTAAGTTGGCTCCTACTTTGCTTAAAGGTTAAATCGTAATAAGACACTACTCTTCAAATCCATTATTACATAATACATGATGCCGCGTAACAAAACCATAAAAATTATTCGCTCTCCTAAGGGGCAAGCAATCCTAGTAGAGGATGAAGACAGATAATCACGGGTGATCTATATCCGTAAAAGATAAATTACAGCATCCTCTGTTCTAGACAGCGGCTTGCAAGGATCCCCGAGCTATGTCTAGGGCCTCTTCCACTGAGGTCGCCTTTTCAAGTTTGGCTTTATCAATAGAAGGTTGCTTTCTGGCAAGTTCAGGCAGGAGCTGAAATTCCTGATACATATATTCAAACAAACACTACTCAGGATTGACTAAATAAACACAGGACTAATTCTGAATATAATTTATTTGATTCGTCAGTGCACTTCTTCTATAGTAATAAAGCCAAGTTAATAATAACATTGACGAGTAAATATCTAATTCAAATAGAAAAAACGAGGCAATCACCTCAGTGCTCCCACTTTCAAGAAGAACTCCCTTCAGCTTACCTGTGCGGAATTAACACATTTTTTAGTAATAATAATAATCAAGATAAAACAAATAAATACGAACACAGGCGTGGAACCATCCTCCCCTCAAGCTCAGAGATAATTCACACACATCTATACAAAAAATAAAAAGAACAGTAAAACAATCTGTTACCAGATTCAATCCAAAAAGTAGCTATTTTAGGATCAAAGTTTCCGATTTCAACCGTTTCTCCAACTGTTCAATGAAAATTTAACAATCTGAGAACTATGAGATGAAATAGGGGGAAATAAAAGGTAAAACAAAAGAAAGGTAGTAAATTGATATTATTTCAAACTAATATTTTACCATTGTCTCCGAAGAACTGCCACCATACTTTTCTAGTGCTTCCTTCATATTCAAAAACCCTTGAGTAGAAGTAAGGAAGATAATCATACCTGAAAATCATCAACGAAATTCAGCAATATAAGAGGGACCAAAAAAAGAAAAAGTTATTCCAAGTTGCAGGAAATATGATCCAATATACGTGCTAGTTTGTGCACTGAGTAATGCTTTCACACAGTGCTGTGCCGATCTACGAGCATGATCTACATGTTCAACTCGAGCAACACGGTTGTATATCTGCCCAATTTTCCAAAAGCACAAATGTTAGATCAAGAATGAGTTGAGTTTGAAGATTTGTCTAGTTTTCCTAAAACGTCAATGTCAGTTCAAGAATGAATTGAGACAACTCATCTCAACAAACTAATAGTATACCTTTAAAGGGAAAGCGGCTACATCACCAACAGCAAATATTCCTGGAATGCTTGTCCGGAACTGACCATCAACCTGAAATACAGGATACTAACATATTTAGAAGTCCTTGAATTTATTATTTTGGCTACCCCTCTTATTTTATCTGCGAACATGGGATTTTAATTCATGGAACATGATCTCCAAAAATTGATAATTAACATGTTCAAAAACAACGCTAAACAGAAAACAATGCAATCATGTTCAATTAATTACCCTCTAAATTGATGCAGATATTTTAAGAACCAAATAACATGTCTAATCTTGAATACTATTCAAGATATTTGAATATCCATTGGCCTCACCTGTATACCACCAACATCAGTATTCAAACCCAACCTCTCAAAGGGACCAACAGCAGGCTTCGCTCCAATGCCTATAATTACCTGCAAATTAGAAAGAAAAAGTAATTTTCCATCGATTGATCTTCTTCTCTAATGTAAACGCAACACTTCTATGCTTTCGCTAATCATGTGATTATTATAAAAGTAAAATTTCAGCAAGTAGCTGCAGCCACATATTAAAGAAAATGGAAAAAGAAAAATACAGTATCTGCTTCAACAATAGATCCATCTTCAAGTTTGACAGCAGCTACACGTCCGTTACCATTAGTACTAGCTTCCAAATTCTTAATGGAGGCACCCTGAGGAATAATAGGTTCAAAATAAATACTTGTAGCAAACAACTCATCTGAAGAGTAAGAGAATAGAATGATTGAAAACAATATTAATCATACCCATTACAATTTAGTACTTGTTGCAAATTACAATACAGGGAAGAAAGATGGAAGAGCGGGGAAGGAGGAAATACCTTCAATATTTTAACTCCATTCTTTTGGTAGAGTTCTTCATATCTACGGGCAAGAGAAGGAGTGAACAATCTTTGTAAAAAGTGATCATCTGGAAATATGATCTATATTTTTACAGGAACATATTTCAGAGTCAGTATATCAAAAGCTAAATAAAACAGCAATCAATTTTCATATATAGGTATAAGTTTAATGACAACATATGTATGGGATTATGGATTGTCAAAGTATCCATGCATGGGTTTAACTCCCCTGTCACTTGCTTACCAATGTTTGAAATTTACAGGAAAAATGACACTAGAAGCATGATAATAGTCAAGGTTCTTGGTGGAGCAATGTGGAACGAGCATAAGCAGCTAATACAAGAAAATCTTGTCATACCTGTCCTAATCTAGTGCAGGCAAATCAACAAAACCAGCGACTAGAAAGACTTAATATGGCATTGCTTATTTATACTTCACTATTCAGCATATAGGACAAACCATAATGTAATAGTCCCTCCCAAAACGAGTGATCTAGTTGACCGTTTCACACACATTAAGAAAGAGTTTTGCTAGCATTCCCCAATGAAAAAAGTGTAGGAAAGAAACATACTGTAGTATCAAGTTTCCAAGCAACAGCTGCAGCAGCAATCTCCATTCCTATATAACCACCTCCAACTACTACAACCTTTTTTGCTTTTTCCTGGAAATTAAAAACAGAAGAAGAAGAAAACATAATGAGGAACAAACTTTATGCCTTAATTAATTTTTTACAGGTACAAAAATACAACAATGTGGTTCTTGGAAATAGCTTTAGCAGGAAATATCCAGAATTTGATTTTGCAATTTATATGAAAGGATGTAAGAGCAG
Source organism: Vicia villosa (assembly GCF_029867415.1). NCBI lineage: Eukaryota > Viridiplantae > Streptophyta > Magnoliopsida > Fabales > Fabaceae > Vicia > Vicia villosa. The sequence continues at coordinate 164,022,959 of NC_081184.1, read as the reverse complement.
GATCGTGTCATAACAACATATCCATATGGAAAGCATTGAAAATATTAAATACTAGTAATAATAGAAAATAATTTGAATGGCCTTATATCAAATGATTGTAAGGACTGCAAAAAGTTTCCCATTTTAAACGTAAATACCAGAAATAATCATTGGAACAATATGTCATGTTAGAAAGGTGTAAGATTACCAACGATGAAACCAGCGAGTCAGCATCTGCAACATCCCGAATATAGTGGACACCATCAAGGTTTCCCCCAATTTTCTCTGGAAACCTAATAACAAGATAGCAGATGAATTGGATTTCCAGCACCATTTTTTATGGAAACAGCAGAAGCTCAAATGAGGTAAATACACATATACCTTGAGGATGTACATCCTGTAGCAATAATAAGTGATCCATACTTAAGAAGCTTTCCAGAACTCGTTGTCAAAGTCTGCTTTTCAATATCAATGTTTTCTACCGGATCTTCATACAACGTCTGCAAAGCAAAACCAACAGCGTGGAATTGAGTATTTCAAGCATTTCATTAACTTCAACGGATGAGAATTGTTTCCTGCCTTACTCCGTTACTCAGTTACACTAAACTAAGACTCTCCTAGGATAGAATATTTCCATTTCATAATAGCTGAGATTAAGAATATGAGTTCAGTTTCACCATTCCATTTCAAACAATGCAATGTCCATTGTATCGTACGCACTTAACACAGCAAGAGCACTCTAAAAGAAGACAAAACCACTCAACCATTCGTTTTTTAATCTCTTTTTTCGTGTGAAGTAGGAAATAAGTAACTAAGGCCTAGTTTCGATAAACACCTAAATTAAGTGTTTATAACATAACCATATAGTATAGAAGTGTTACATATAAGCTATTTCTATAACAAAAGATAAAATAAGTGGAATTGTTTTCATATAACTTATAAGCTATTTTCATCATGGAGAACTTCAGAAAATAAGCTGAAAATAGTTTATCAACGTGTCATCAAATGTTTTCATAAGCTCTCTTAAATCGTCCCGCAAATTTTACGTCAACACATAAATTTAAATAAGTTAATCTCACAATACCTAAAACCGCATAAAATAAAGTACCTCTATCCCTTTCTCTTTATACCACTCTGGAGTTTGCCTTTCTCCACCAGATCCAACACAAGTATGAAACCCCTAAATAACAGAGAATATGAACATAATTAATCACAAAACAGTTATTCTTTGAGTAACTAATAACAAATTCGCGATAATATTCTCACCGGAAGACGCGCCGGTTTCTTATCCGGAGGAAACAAGTAAGCTTTCGTTAAAGCAGGACGCTCGTAAGGTGCAACCGCCTATTTCCACGAATTCAGTAGAAAAAGTCACAATCACAAACACATACACTAAAATTTGATCATGATTCATGTTCTTGCTGAAGAAAAATAATAATAACCTCTTTAGTCACAATACAAAGACGGCCATCGGCGACACCGTGCTCGACGAAAGTACGAGCGGCGTATCCGGCCGCATTTCCGCCGCCAACAATCACATACCTGCGAATAATCAATAATCAATTAAAAATAATCGATTAATTTAGAATCGATTAATAAATGGTGAAAAGAGTTGAAAGTGTTACTCGCGATTTTCATTAGCGTAAGAAGCGTAACATCTCTGGAAGGTTCTGGAAGTGGAATAAAGACGAGTTCGCGTTGTTGTTTGTGGAAAGCGAGTTGCGAGAGTGTGTTTGAGTGATAAGGAGTTAGCGATAGCTGCCATTGTTAATCTGTGAACTGTTGCAAAGAATAACAAAACAGAAACCAGTTACGGAAAATGACACAACAATCAAATACTTCAGATGATGATGATGATGATGATGATGATGAACGAACCTGAAGAAGGCATTGATGGATGAGTTTATAGATAATTAAAAGTTAATTATAATAATAATAATAATAAGATTAATTAATGTGATAATGATTGTTTAATTACTGAAGAGACGGTGTTAGGTTGGTAGTGGCTCTGGAAGAGGGCGAAGGGGCAATGAATGAAGATTCAAAACAAATTCAGTGAGATTGGAGTTTGTGTCTGTATTTGTTGCATTTTCTTCACGTAGGTAATCGACGTGTCCTTTTTCCAAAAAGAAAAATGAATGGTTAGTTCGGAGTTGGTCCAAGCTTATTGTCGACAACAACAAAAAAAAATCTATCTTATACCACTCTATTTACACTATCACCTCTCCAAATCGTAAAGAAATGGAAGATTTTCTTAACGCACCCCACACGCCATAGGTATGAGGCGTACTATCGAATTGACAAAACTTTCACTGTGTTTTCGTAGATGCATCTTTGGAAGTATCTCTTTTTTGATTAATGTTGTTTTGTTCCGTAGATGCATTTACGCAAGACTTCTGTATATGCATCTATGGAACCAGAACAACGATATTTTTAACCATAAAAGACTCGTGCATTGATTCATTGATTAATCGGCATTACAACGAAATTTCCAACAAAAAAATTAAGAAAACTAAGAGATCTAAGAAATTACAACGGTTAAAACAACGTCATTTGATCCATGCATCATTTGAATGCAATCTATGTCGAATTTCACTTCATCCCACCAACGTTCTTTTTTTCTCCGGTCACTGAAGAGGTCCTTGTTCTAAGCCTCTGGATCCTTCTAATGACTTCGCCAGATTTGTACTCGCCCTCTAAAAAAGACATGATAGTCCTCTTGAGTTGGTCGAATGAATGGATATTCCAAAACTTAATCGACATGGGGGATTTGACGGGAGAGAGAATGACATGCCATTCTCTTATGTGATATTCCGGTTCAGGATCGGAACGCTTGGATGATGTTCGCTTCCATGATTCTGGCCTTATGCGAGACATTTTTGTGTTTGTGTTTGTGTGTAATGCAAACCTAGAAACCCCAAATTTATAGAAGCCTTTGGAGACTATGTACCACACAATCTCTGTCACAGAACGTTCCGTAGATATATCCACGGAAGGGTCATAGATTTCTCCGTTCCGTAGATGCATCTACGGTAAACACCCATAATTTTCTATATAACACCCTTCCGTAGATGCATCTATGAAAGTTTCCCTGCTATTTTTTTGGCAGAATTCAAAGCAGTATAGTATAAAACACATAAACTACAAAAAAGAATTATTCGTCCATGCACAAACAAATTTCTCCTTCACCTTGTCAAGAATGGTGCTATCAACGTATTTCAATAAATCGGGATATTTTTCACATATTTTTCGAAATTGCAATACGGCATCGGCGTATAATTCTTTTGTCGACGAACTTGCAATACAGGCCCATGCATCCATTATTTGGTTAACAACCACTCCGGGCTTCAACGATTTTCCACCTTCGGTCCCTACTTGTTTCGTTCTCACGGTGGGTTTAACCTTACTTCTCACATCACATGATATGTGATATCGACAAAGTAATGCATCGGAAGAAGGAAATACCTTTGCAACCGTATTCACCAAAGCAGGGTCACGGTCCGTAACAATCGCCTTAGGCATCTCGACTTGTTTCTTCAAAAGTGAGCGACACACCTCCAATGTCCACAAAAAATTATCTTCTTTTTCACACTCCAAAAAAGCAAAACCAACGGCAAATGTCTTCTCAGTAGATGTAACACCGACCATCTCAAATAATGGGAGTCGATACTTGTTGGTCTTGTAGGTAGAATCGAGAAGGAACACTGTCGAGAAAGTGTTGAACAACATTATCGAATTTGGATGAGTCTAAAAAATATCTCGGACCGTAACCTCGTCATCACAATTTATGTACGGCGACACGTATTTGTTATCATCTAACAATTTCAACAATTCTTGCATCTCGCTCCTATCTCCCCTACTCGCCTTATTATTGCGGTACCGTTGATTATACACTTGCCTTATATTTGATATGTTGTCGGGTTCCTTCCTTTTCAATGTGGCAAGTATATTTTTCGGTTGGACAAAATTCAAGGACATGTCTTTAATAGACGCCTTCTCAACTGGATTGAGCCGACATGCCATAGGATGACCTTGTAATTTTGAGCACAAAGCATGGTTATGCAAACCACTAATAACAGATAATCTCCATTTCTTGCTAGCCAACATGTAATAACGGATTTTAAATGGACACTCGCATTTTCTAGTTCTCGTGTCGTCTCTTTTAAAATTCTTTAAAGGAGGATGGTATTTCCCGCTTCTTTCGCACAATATTGTTACAAAAGGGTTTCATCTTGCCATACCATTATCCGATCTTCCTATCACCACACCAAAACCAAGGTTAGTTACATCCCTACGAATCCATGTTAGCATGCTTTCACGATCATCAAAGTCTTGCTTGCTACTAAAGTCACCTCCGCCATCTACCATATTTGCGACTACCCCATTGATATTCGTACAAACATCGACTATTGTAGCTAATTCTCCTGAAATATTATCGGGGTGCACCATACTTATTTTGCCAAAGTCACACAGAATTACAAAATGCTGGAAAAAAACTGCAGGGATTATTTTGTAGATGCACCTACGGAAGTGTTCTTCCTCAACACGTTCCGTAGATGGATCTACGGAAGCTACGTAACCTTTTTATAAAAAAAAACATTAATAATGTGAACAATGTAATGGTTGAAAGTGATTATTTACCTGAAATTCATACTCTTCTTGCTCCCTTTGATTTGTTGCACCAAAAAATTTGAGTCTTGGAGTAAAATAGAGTATTGATGATGTAGGGTTTTTAGAGTGTGGAATATGAAGAGTTTTAAGAAATGAAACAATGGGGGGAGTGATTATGCTGGTTCAAACTATATCAGACACTTCCGTAGATGCATCTACGGAAACGTCCCTGAATTTATTTTATGTGTATTTTTTCCCATATACACTAGTTTATTACGCTTCCGTAGATGTATCTACGGAATGAATAAATTTTTTTAAAAATATGGAATGCTTCCGGATGTGCATCTACAAAAGCTGGGGGCAAAAATAAAATTTCGTGTGGTGTTTAAGAGATCCATGGAATTGGTTGAGAAACTTTCAAGATATTTAATTTTTATATTTTTTGTTATTTAATTTCATCACCATAAAATATTTATGATGGTGAAAATTACGGAATTGAATAAATATTCGGAACATTTGAAATCTGCCGTAAAACCATAGGTTTTTTTATTGAATTTTTTTTGCATGTATGAAATTTTGTTCTCTACGATGATTTTCACTTCACTTGACTTTTATATATAAATCTTCTCATTTGATTGCTTATTAACTTTTATAAACAAATTTATATATATATATATATATATATATATATATATATATATATATATATATATATATATATATATATATATATATATATATATATATATATATATATATATAAATTTGAGGAGGGATCAAATTACACTCGAAGAGTTACACCACGAGTTACACTCGTTCAATAACTACATCTCGAATTAATATTTTTTAAATTTAACCGTTAGATTGAAACATAATATCATATAGATCATACCTATAAATTTTGAGCTTAATCTATAATGATTTACTATGTCATTGAATTACATCAAAATTAACGTTATATGAAAGTTCATTTTGCCGTTAATCTTTGGATATCTTGATGATATAGTAAATCATTATAGATTAAGCTCAAACTTTATAGGTATGATCTATATGATATTATGTTTCAATCGAACGGTTGAATTTAAAAAATATTAATTCGAGATGTGGTTATTGAACGAGTGTAATTCGTGGTGTAACTCTTCGGGTGTAATTTGATCCCTCCTCATATATATATATATATATATATATATATATATATATATATATATATATATATATATATATATATATATATATATATATATATATATATATATATATATATATATATATATATATATATATATATATATATATATATTCTAAAGTTCAAGCGTCATACTTGCACTCATATTCTATTTTAGATTAAATGTCACCAATTTATCGTCTCCTTTTCTTAAAACATGTAGTGTTGAACCTTGAATTTTTATTTGTTTTTGTTTATGGAATTGCGTTCTTACGCAAGTACCTGAATGGGGCTTGAGTTCACAAGGCTTCTCTTTATTTGTTTGTCTTCAAGGCATATCTTCTTCACTATCTCCTATTTGTATGACTCTTGTTTCATCTTTAATAAGGCTTTCTGAAGCTTTTGAGAAAAGAGATACATCTAATATTCTTAGAATAATTAGGGTGTTCTTTGGTTAAGAACATGTTAGATTGAGTTAGCTAAGTTAATGGACCTTGAAAAAAGAAATGAGTTTAAAAAGAGAACCTTGTCGCCTATGGGTGCTTTTCGACGTTAATGTGTTCTTTTAATTGTAGAGATTTGGAGTAGGATTAAGAAGAGTAAAGTGAGAGATCTTATTAAGGCTTACTCCTTAGATTTCATAGTTATCTAAGAGACTAATTTGTTTGAAATTTCTCCTACTCTGGTCCATTCCTTTTTGGATAATTAGTTTTGTGATTGGAGTTTTAATTCGTTTGTGAGGAGTAATGGTGGTCTCCTTTCGATTTGGTGTAGTTCAAAAGAAAGATCTTTATTTTCTTTCTCTTGTTCTACTTTCCTAGGTGCTTGTCTAGATTGGGGGGTTATTTAATTTTGTGTGTTTTGTAATAAATCTTTACTACAAGTGTTTTTTAGTTGAGAAAAGAGTTATGTGGACAGACTTAAACTCCATGAAATCTAGCTTTTTAGGTGTTCTTTGGTGTGTTGTGGGGAATTTCAATTCCACATGCTCTTTTGCGGATAAGGTATGTGTGGGGATTTCTTCGACTTCTTATGGAAGAATGGACTGTCTGGATTTTTCAAATTTTATCTCTTAGAAGAAGGTTATCGATTTACCTATCTTCGAAGGAAAGTTTTCTTAGTTTTAGCCTAATGGAGGGGCGAATAGTAGGATTAATCGGATTTTGATTTATAATGGGTGATAGGATAAGTAGGGGAGGTATCTCGGTGTGTTCAATCGAGGGATGTCTCAGATCATTGTCATATTATCTTGAAGTACAACAATCAGTTGTGGCACCTCAAACTTTTTAGATTTAATAATCACTAGTTTTCTCACAATAGTCTTCCTAAGTTAGTTACTAATTTCTGGAACATTGTTGAGGTTCATAGTTGGAAAGCGTTTGTTCTACTTGAGAAGCTTCAAACTCTGAAAATGGTCCTAAAATCTTGGAATATAAAGGTTTTTGGTAATCTTGACTCTTGGATTGATAGGTTGAAAGAAAACTAGTAAGGTTGATTCTTTGATTGATATTGGTGAGTTATTTAGGGAGGAGATTAAGACTAGATCCAAAGTAATAGCAAATTTGTGGTCCCTATTTAGGATTAAAGACTTCTAATTGATTTAGATATCTAGATCTAATTGGCTCAAGGTTTGTGATGCTAATTATGGATTCTTTCATGTTTCTGTGAAGTGTAAGAGTAGAAGGAATATTATTTTAGCGTTGAAAGTCAATGAGGTTTGGATTGTAGGGGTACTCGATATTAGACAAGATGTTGTGAATCATTTAATTGAGATTTTTAGAGAACCTGGTGTGGATAAACCTCGTTTGAATGGTGTAATCTTTCGCTCTCTTTTGGATGAGGAAAACCTTTCCTTATCAGCTCATTTTATTCTCCAAGAGCTTGATGTGGTAGTGTCCCAGTGTGAGGGAGATAAAAGTCTACGTTCATGTGGATTTAACTTCTCTTTTTTTTTTAAGATTCTAGAACCTCCTTAGAGTTGACCTTGGGATCATGTGTGATCAATTCTATTGTTTTGCACTCCCTGCTTTTTATCTTATTGCAATACTAGAAGTTTAGGATTTTAATGTGTCATAACATACCTAGCTAAGGTGTAATTACTTTAAAATTTTGTGTTGGACTATACCCTTAAAATTATTTATGTTTAGATGAAATATTGAAACTCACTTACAATAATGTGCATGACATAATATTACAAATTTAAGAATTCGTGCAACCTCTCATTCTTTAAAACAAAGAAATGCAACAAAAATGTCAATGGATTGTTTGGTTAAAGCAAATACATAACAAAATAAACTTGTTTGCATTTATTATATATATTTTTTTCTTCTTTTTTTATGTAAAAAATTGTGTTTCTCTTGATTGAGTCTCATATCCATTTTTCATTAAAAACAGTGCAAAAGTATAATTACAAATTTATAGCCATTACATGTGAAAACAGTATTAAATGAAAAACTGAATTAATTAAAACAAAAAAGTTATAAATGTGTGTTGAATTTGTTGCCTATATAGGAAAATGAGAGGATAATAGTGAACCAATTTAGCCAAAAAAAGATAGAGAAAAAAATAGAGAAACTGTATGGTCTTAGAGAACGTCTTACCTTAAATCTTGCGCGTATATATGGATATAATAACTTCCAAAACTAATGGCAATGCTTTATCTTCTACAAACCTTTCCATTTTACTTACACTTTAGATCATTTCTTTCTTCTTCCTTTTTTTCATTTTCATTTCTCTTCACCGCTTTCATTTTCTCACTCAAGAGAAAACAACAATAAACAAAATGCCTGCAACAACGGAGAACAATCAAAGTTCTTTTTTGGGAAGAATAAGCATTCGAAGAAACCAAGTTATGTCAATGGACGGTAATCATGATCAAGAGCTAGAAGACCTTGAACTTTTCCAAAAACATGTTGGTGATAGATTCACTGATCTATTATCTTCCACAACAGAAGATCCTTCCAGCGATGCTCTTCTTTCTATCGGTTGGTTGAGAAAGCTTCTCGATGAACTTCTTTGTTGCGAAGCAGAATTCAAAGCAGTTGTTATGATGGGTCGTGACCCTTCTCAAATCTCCAAACCACCTCTTGACAAACTCCTCCCGGAACTCCTTGATCGTGTCGTCAAGTCGCTTGATGTTTGCAATGCTGTAACTCTTGGTCTAGATGCTATTAGGAATCTTCAAAGGCTTGCTGAGATTGCTGTGGCTGCTCTTGAACCTAGACCCATGGGTGAGGGACAAGTCCGAAGGGCCAAAAAAGCACTGAATTCTCTTGTTACGGTAATGGTGCATGAAGACAAAGAATGTGGAAGTACCAAGGGAACAGAAAGAAGCAGGTATATTTAACTTAAATTGAGAGAATTTGATTATAATAAGAAAAGTAGACATTTCTTATGTCGCTATGTTTGACATTACTAAATAATTTTCTTGTATAATATATATAGTATATATAACTAGTTTGAGTATAATTTATAACTAATTTTAACAAAACTTAATTACATTTAATAGGTCATTTGGAAGAAGAGGAGGAAATGCTGGGAATAAGGATCGTGTCAGATCACTGTCATGGACAATGGCGAGAAACTGGTCTGCTGCAAAACAAATTCACGCCATGTCTTCAAATTTGGCTGCACCGCGTGGTGCTGATTTAACGGGTTTGGCTTTGCCACTATACATAATGAGTACTGCATTGGTTTTTGTTATGTGGACTCTTGCTGCCGCGATTCCTTGTCAAGAAAGGAACGGGTTAGGAACTCATTTACCTTTTCCAAGGCAACTGGCTTGGGCCCAACCTATGATTGGTTTGCAAGAGAAGATTGCTGAGGAGTGGAAGAAGAAGGAGAAGAAAGGTTCTGTTGGATTGTTGGAAGAGATGCAAAAGATGGAAAAAGTAGGACAATTGCTTATTGAATTTGCTGAGTCTTTTCAATTTCCTGCTGAAAATGAGCGTTTGGATGAGGTAAGAGTACATGTGGAGGAATTGGCTGACATTTGTAGGAAGATGGAGGAAGGGTTGGAACCTTTGCAATTGCAAATTAGAGAGGTTTTTCACAGGCTTGTTAGGACCAGGACTGAGTTTCTTCATGTTTTGGACCAAGCTGGGAAATTGTCTACACCTACTGTGTAAACTTAAAGTACTTTTTTAATCTTTTTTTTACTGAAACTTTACCAGTTAGATCTTGAAAATGAAGGTTTTCTTCTTGATACATATGTATGTAATGGCTCTATCTTAGCCTAAAATGCACATCTACATCACTATAGATTTTAATATGTTTTAATTGTTTCTGAAGTGAAAGAGGATGACTCAACTACACTCACTAAACATGTGGTGACTTGCCAAGTTGTTTAATTTGATATATGAATTACTGAATTTTGTATTTTTGTTTTCTTTCAGTTTCACCAATTCTTTGCTTGTTGTCAATATTATAAAGCCATTATTATAAAAGAGAAAAGAAACATAACAAAAGAGAAAAAAATTGATATATTTAAAAAAGCTTTGAAACACAATGAGGTTTCAAAGATATACTTAAGCAACTAAAATACAATTCATTTGTATCAACATGTAAGTTAACAATCGGAGGTAAGATTGAACTTGGTCAATGATTAAATAAGTTTCATTCTAGTTTCTCAGTTTCAACAACTTTTATTATAGTGCCATGTTTGTTTTTCAAAAGACTACAATATGATTTTTCTTAATTTTTATGGCTAGAAGATCTACTTAATTTCGTAAAAATTTCACTCATAAATATGATAGCAAGGCTAGATGTGTAAGTCATTACCTCAGATTATTTCATATAATATTTATAAAAAAAAAAATCTTCATCCATATTTAGGAATTAGGAAGGTTTTGATAAGAAAAAGTAAGAATGTAAACAATTTATTTAGACGAGCATAATCATTTTGTTAGACTCATGCAAATGATTAATGAAATTTATCTATAGGCATCAATGCATTCTACCTTATTTTAAGGTCTTAATATTGATTGTTATATACACTTTTTTGTTTGAAAAATATAAATAAAAAAATTATTTTTATTAAAAATTTAACCATTTCAATTTCTAATATATATTATATATATAATTTTTATTTAAAAAAGTACTATTTTAAAATTTTAAAGCATTTTTAAGCCACTCATTATTTGTTATGATGTCCCTAAAATTTTTTAATAGAATGTTGTTGTTTAAATTGAAACTGTCAAAGTTTTAGAGAGAAAACACTTAAATGCATTAATAAACAGATGCTTTGTGTAGGCATAAAGTGTTGATAATTAAAATGGATTTTGATAAATACATGAAAATAGTAAACAAAATTCATTAAATTGTTGATAACCATGGGCGAAGCCAGTGCCCGACGAGGTTGGGCAGTGCCACTCTTGCTATTCCTTTCCAAGCGTAACCACCATTCTCCACAACATCCGATGCAAGTTGGTGATGGTGAAAACAAAAGGGCATGTTGAAGTGGTTTGGCTTTATCAAAAGGGCATATTAAAATACATTCTTTTCTATGCCCACATAAAAAAAATGTGAAAAGAAAATGGATGAATTTTAAAGAAGGGGTGGGGAGGATCCACGTTGATTCTTCTATTTTAAATTAACTCTTTTTTAAATTTTAGAGAAATTTTAGGTTTTTGTTTTTTTGTTTTTGTTTATATGATCCCATGTATTCTTTATTATACTCCTAATTAACTCTTTTTAATCAATTTAGTTATTTTAATTAATTTAGTTATTTAAAATTATGTTTTTTGATTTAATTAATTTAGTTTATATTAAATTTTGTTTACTCTCTTTTAATTATTATTTAAAAATATTAAAATGTCTTCTTTTCCTTAAATATTTAAAAATATATATAAATTATCTTCTTTCAGTTAGATTTTCTTAAATTAACAATGTTCTCGGCGTCATACACAGTGTTTTCAGATTCATGGTAACTCCTCTTTCAGCTCCCTTTTCGTTCTCTCGTTTTCAATTTCAGTTAGCTAGGGTTGTTAGTTACGGTAGTTTTGTTGTTACTAGTTTAGTTTGAATTTCAAGTTGATTTTAATTTCACTGTTGTTAGGTTAGTGAGAATTTCATGAATTTTTATTTTGTTCAGACAAATAGAGTTGTCATGTTAGATGAAATTGTGGATTATGTTAAGTTCTTAACGCTTTAAGTGAAGGTAAGCGACTACTTTTCTCCCTATTACTCTTGGCCAAATTTGTAATTACTCTCACTTGCATTGTATGTTAAATTTGTTTCCCTGTGTTTTTTAATTCTCACTTACGAAGTTCCATTAGTTAAGTTTCAGCTTATGTGAATTTGTCGTCTTTAAAATTTTGCCCAGACTTTAAAATTTTTCTAGCTTCGCCACTGTTGATAACTTATGAGTTATGAGTAATTCAATGTAACTCAACTTCAATGATGTATTTGTTAGGGTTATTTTAGTCTACAACTATATTTTTTTTATAAAATCAAGTTAATGTGTAAGAGTATCAATGTATACAATTTTATTATATAATAACTACTTATAAAATGAAATTCACGTATACATACTTGCAACATTTAATATTTCTAGTACAAAAATATAAGTTCTTGAGCTATAATATTACTTATTTACTATCTCTGTTTTTTATTATAAGTCGTTTTGACTTTTCACATATATTAAAAAAAATAACGATTGTTGTATGAAAATGAAATTATGAACATTTTTACAAAACTATCATTTATTAATGACATATGAAAGAAAAATTTACATAATCAAAATGACATAATAATAAATATTTAAGGATATAATAGAAAAAATATCATTAATTATTCATTGGAATTGTAAAAGACTTATATTGTTAAGATCCATTTGGTTTTTAACTTCACTCTTTTTTGTTTTTCAGGTTCTTTAGGTTTGATATATGGGTTTCTAACTTCCTTCGCCGTCAACAACAACAAATAATTTGTAGGTAAAATAAAAATGTATGTTCCGATCTATCAGTTTTGAATTGCTTTTTCAACTTTCGTTTTTATGGTTGTTTCATTTCCGATCTATCAGGTCTGAATTGCTTTTTTAGTTTTTGTTGTATGTTTTTGTGTTAGTTCCAAGAGAAAGATGTGATTTTTACTGGTTTTTATAGTTATGGTGTTTATGGACAAGATGACAAGTACCACTGCCTTCAAGTACCATAGTAAATGTGCAAAGATTGGCATTACCCACTTGGCCTTTGTTGATGATGTGCTTTTGTTTAGTAGAGGGGAAACTCAATCTGTGCAGATCATGATGAATACTTTTCAGCAATTCTCAGACTCTACCGGCCTCAGTGTGAATCCACAGAAGTGCCAAATTTTTTATAGCGGCATGGAGGAAGAGACCATTAACAAAGTCCATGAGATGACTGGTTATGGGAGAGGAACCCTCCCAGTCAGATACCTTGGAGTTCCTCTTGCTAGCAAAAGAGTGAGTACTAATCACTACTTGCCACTGATTGAAAGAATACTAAGTAGAATAAGGCATTGGTCCTCGAATTTACTAAGTATTGCTGGCAGAATTCTTCTGGTAAAGAGCATTTTCCTGGCCATCACCCAATATTGGATGATGTGTTTTCCCATACCCAAGACTGTTATTCACAAAATAGAAGCTATATGTCGTGCTTTTGTCTGGACAGGTACTGATAAAAGTAGAAAAAGTCCCATTGCCTGGACCAGAGTCTGCAGTTCTATAAAGAATGGTGGCATGAACCTCATACATATGGAGACTTGGAATAGAGTAGCTATGTTAAGGTGCCTCTGGAGCCTCAGTTTGAAGGTAGACAGCCTTTGGGTGAAATGGGTACATGCATACTACATTAAACACGACTCTGTCTGGAATATAAATCTGCCGCAAAATGTTACTTGGATCCTTAAAGATATAATGGCCAGGAGGGAGGATGTTTCACAACACATGCAATTCTGGGAAGATATGCAGCGCAGAGGAAAGTTTGCGATGAAGAAACTCTATGATCAATTGACCAAGGATGACACAATTGTGCAATGGAGTCATGTTATCCAGCATAATGGCGCGCGTCCCAGGGCAATAGTCTGTTTATGGTTAGTCTGCCATAATAGGCTGGCTACGAAAAGTAGATTGAAAAGATTGGGTTTGCTGCAGGAGGAGACGTGTAGCCTTTGTATGGAGCAACCGGAGGACATAAATCATTTGATTATTGATTGCAAGGTTACTAGGCATATATGGCTGGAAGTGTTGCAATGGCTTGAGCTACATCACCACCCAGTTCAATGGCAAGAGGAGATCGCATGGATCATTCACCATACCAAAGGCAAGAGTTTCCAATCATATATGCTAAAAATTGCCATTGCCGAAACTGTTTACGGAATATGGAAGTATCGCAATGAGAGGATATTTGGTACTAATGTGAATGTAGATACAAACCCAGTTGTGTCCAATATTATTGATTCTATAGTGGTTAGAGGTTGGATTAAAGTCAAACATAGGAAAAGTATAGCTTTGCTCATGATGTAAAGTTTGTTGTATGGGCACTTGATAGAACTTGTACATAGTTTACTTTGAAATAATATATATTCTTTTATTTCAAAAAAAAACATGAAATTACAAAAGGCAGTTTAGATACAATTTAATTTTGGTGCTTTCAATTTCGTTTCCTATTTTTTAGACATAATTTAATGTTAATTATTCTTTTTTTCCATAAAATGTTAATTACTTTTAATATACATTTTTTCTATTAAAAATATATATCTGAAAAAAATGCGCGTCTCGTACCAGAACCCGTGCAAGCGCACGAGTTTGTTACTAGTTGTGGTATAATTTTTTTTCCAAAACGACTTATAATAAAAATAAGTTATGTGTCACGTAAGTCTCCTTGTAATAAATACTTAGATATTTCTATTGTCAATGTTATAACTAGATAAAATGGTTTGTAAATAAGGGAATAAAAAGTATTTAAATTTGAATATGACTAATATAATTATATATCATGGTTTAACCTCTCAGTTAAATTTAAGATTAGGATAGAAGAAAAAGTAAATAAATAGATAGCAGAGAAAGAAAGTTTGATACTTCGGTGTTGAACTATACCAAATGGTAATATTAGTATTGACAAAAATAATTAGATCTTATTTATTAAAAATTAGTGAATAACTAATAACTAATAAACTAATTCTTTTAGAGATGAATTTATAGTAGATAATAAATAAGTTAGTCCATTGCATTATATTTGATAAAATCAACTATTTAATTGGTATATAAATATGAAAAAAAAATATGTTTAATTAATATCTTATTTTATCAAATAAGATATCATATATACTTTGGGATAGAACTATACCAATAATATTAGTGCTGGCAAAAATAGTTAGACCTTATTTATTAAAAATTAGTGAATAACTAATAAATTAATTCATTTTAGAGATGAATTTATAGTAGATAATAAATAAATTAGTCTATTGCATTGTATTTGATAAAATTAACTATTTAACTGGTATATAAATATGAAAAAAAATATGTTTAATTAATATTTATTTTATCAAATACGATATCTGAAATAAAATTAAGAGAAACTAAAGGCATATGTGATTTGGTTGCTCTTCGCATAGAGAAACTAAAGGACTCCTTGGATTAGGCTCGCGTCTTAAATTCAAGGGATAATCTGACGACTATTTGCATAAGTGTTGAAGGCCACGTAGAGATTTTAAATTTTTGTCGTAATTTTTTTACCCATTCTATGTTTTCTCCATGAATGTTTATTAGTTTTTTTTAATCCTAAAATGTATTTTTGAACATTTGTGGTTCATGGTGTATATTTGGTCCAACCTTGTGTGTGTTATTGTTTTTTATTTATGTTGCATTGGTGTTTCTTTCATGTATTTACTTGTAAAGATGTTTTTCGGCCAATGGTGTATCTACTTTACCCCTTCTCCTATTGAAAAGATGATGAAGAGGCGGACACATCTTTAGGGATTTTTTTCATCTAGGATATGGCTTAGTAAATCGAGCGAGGCTCCAATGTCATTTTTAGTGGTTTTCGGGCTTCATCTTTTCCTCTGTGGGGTAGATTGGGCCTTCATGTCTGACCTTTGTTGGTCCTGAAAATCGCCTTTATTATGTGTCATGTTCTCTACAGAAATAAATTTTAAAGAAAAAACAATGTTTTGTTGCATTATAGTTTACTAACTTAGTCTTCAATAGGCTTGTGACTGTTACATTAAACTATAAAACCTTTTCAACTTAATTATGTTCTGAGTTCTTGTTATTACTTTGTCAACATGTTATTCTTTTCTACATTGGTTCTTCATATGACTAAGTCTTAGGAGCCAAACTCTTAGAGGAATACCTTGTTGTTTTACTTGTTACAAAAGTCATATTTAAAATTTTTATAATTAGAGGACTACCAAGTTTAGATTACTTGACCAATAGTCTTACAAACTATAAATTAGTTAAAGACTCGAAAAAATACAACAAATGATTTCCATGTAGTATCAGGTATCAAAACACATACTTAATGGGAAGCAATTGTCACAATTAGGGCTGGACAACGGGCTGAGCTGGGCGGGTTCGGGCCCAAAACCTCCACCCAGCCCAAACCGCGGGTAGCAATAACAAACCCATTTCCGCCCAATTTCAAAATCGGTTTAGACGGGTTTGAGTTATTGCAGACGGATATTTCGGGTTAATGGACTAATCCAATATTTAGGCCCAGAAATATTTAAACTAATACTCATTTAATTCATATTAATTTAATACACACTAATTCAATATAGTGCCCTTAGTATTATCAAATATTATTAATAATCTATGACTTTTAATGTTAAGCTAATCAAATATTAAATTGCCAATACAAATATAAATTGTAGATCCAAAACTACAACATTGAAAAATATTAATAAACAATTAAACACTCCATTAATTTTGGATAAGAGTTGCTCTTCTTCAACTTTGTATTATTGATTCTTCTACATCAATCTGAAAAATGAAATAATGCATTTATGTCAATGGAGAATGTTCAATTCAATTGCACAAAAACTAGTTTCCAATGGTAATACTAAAACTCTGTGAATATTCTACATCAAATTGTAACTGCAGGATTAAAATCATCAAATTGTTTCAGACATGCAGAGATGGATCAAATGATTTGCAAATTGATTTATCTTACTTACGAAAATTGAATCTATTATAAAATTTTTAGGCAACATACAATTCAATGAAATAATAATTAAAACTCCATGTAAACTCCATGTAAACATACAACAACTGCGGACCAAAATAATGTCAGCTCTAAAAAGAGCATACCTATTCAAAGTTAAATTAATGAGATGCTTATTTAAAGTTAAACAACAACCTGTGTTCACTCGTAATTGAATAATGTCACCTCTAAAAAGAGCATACCTATTCAAAGTCCTGCAATGATGAGTAGTGCCGAATGCTTCATTCACATAAAGATCAGCAAGGGAATTTGTGCAACCAACTTCTCAACTTCCTCTCCAATACCATCACCAGCTAACTTAACCTATATTAATCAAGAGAATAAGAAAATATAAATAAACACAACAAAACTAAAACTCAGCTCTGAGTTGCGAACTTACAGCACCTGCTACACCCAAACATAAAAGCACTCAACATTTTATTATCAAAATTTGCTTACCTAGCTTCATGAAATTAAGTGTTTAGTAGTTTAATATCAGAAACAAGAAAAGCTTAGACAACAAACGGTTTGAAACACTAGATGTTTCACTTGAAACTCATTGTCACATTGCAACTCATATTGTCCAAAAATAGTTCAAACAGTTGGCATAGTGTTCAAGAAAGCTTAGACAACAAAATGGAAAAAAAAATTAGTTTATTACTTTTAAAACTGGAAAAAAAATAAAGCGGGAGTATACCAAGATTCTAGATTTAGGGAAAACTCCTAATGATGGTGAAAGGGAAACTAAGGAAAACAACATTATTCATCATACATACAAACAATATTGAAAAAACATATAAAACAACACTTACCTAGTAGAGATGGAGAGACATTCATATGGAGAGTCAAGATCCACTGAACAAATCATAACAAAAAATCTAACAACAACCACTAACTAAAAGTTAGAACTATCACAAAAGAAGTTAGAAAATAAAGTTATCAAATAAAATTACACACCTTAACACCTTCAGCTCACAGATTTGGAAAAATGGATCCAAATGAATCACAACAAAAAAAGAAGTCAGAAATCAAATAAACCACAAAACTAAGAAAATCATAAATCTAAATCTAAATTAAACACCAACCTTTCAAACAAAAATGATGGGAGGAGAAGAGAAACGATGGAGCGAAGGCTTGGAAGCGTGGAGAGCGCGAGAGACAGATAGGGTTTGTTTCATCGGAGAGAGAGAGAGAGAGAGAGAGAGAGAGAGAGAGAGAGAGAGAGAGAGAGAGAGAGAGAGAGAGAGAGAGAGAGAGAGAGAAAGAACACATGAAATGAATGAATGGTAATGAGTGATGGTGGTTGTAACACCCCAAATCTACCCGATAAATTATACGGAAAATCAGAGTATAAATTCCAAACAAGTTCATTTGAGGTATCACATATTCGTCATTTCAAAAACAATTACGACTTATTTGCCTTCATATAGATACATAGCACAAGAATTTAAAACGATAATCAAATCATTACTAAAAATCACTTTGTTTAAATTCAATAATTAACTCGCAGCGGAATCAACAAACTTCATAACTATTCAAATCAAGTCGTAGCATCATTGCACGGTAACTTTAAGTTACAATTTAAACCAAAACCATATAAAAATTCAGCAAAAGAATTAATAAATAAAACAATCGTTTTATCCCCCCGAGTGCTACGTATCAGAGCAAGACACCAACTCGACTAACAGCAACTAAAGACTTCATAAAATCACTTCAAAACTTCCACCGCTATCTTGAGTACCTGTCCGTTTCCCATGATATGGAAACATCATTCAGAAAGGGTGAGATATCTACCAATATAAACAAACGCATGATAAACAATATATTAGAATTTAATCATACGAAATTATCACGTTACAGCTTTCAGACTACATTTATAATAACAATTAACGTGAACAGTTATAATTAACAAAAATCAATAACAACAACATATTAATAGTTATAACAACTATTTCTTATCTTCCAGACAATACCTGTCACAACACGTCATTAGTATAACAATTTATAATTACAACTCCATATTATCACAATTTAACAACAACTCAAGTCACATCACATCACAATTAAATCACACTCATGCCACATACAATGAGACTCTACAACTGCACATGCATGTGGTACCCAGGGCTTCAGCCCCCATCGCCAATTGCCAGTTAAACAGAGGCATCAAGGCATAAGCCTTCGTCACTAATTTGCCAATTCAGGCCGTCGCCAAAAATGCATATGTATATGAATGCAACAAACACACACAACAAACAACATCATCGTCACAAGGCATAAGCTTATATCTTCGCTATACTAATAAATAGAGGTATACATCGTCACTGAAACATCCTTCAACTTCGCATAAAACAACAACAATTATCACCACAACAACAACAACTAATTTCATCGAATCAACACGATAGAATCACAACAAATAATCAGGAATAATTTCCTACAAATTTAACCCCCACATATCATTCATCATGAGTCCGGTTATAGAGTTAGAACCCCACCCCTTACCTTGTATTCGGAGTCCGTTCTACAATTCTACCGATCGAAGCCATCTAGCCTTAGCTCTCAACCATTGCCTCTTTTAATCAGAATCAAAAGCTGAAAATTTTCCCAAATATGCAGCTACAGTGCGATGATCATATCTCACAACTCAGACCTTATTTTAAAGATCCCAACGGTCAAAAGTTAGTTATAGGTGTTTCGAACCTACCCACAAAATTTGGCGACGATCCAACGGTTAACGAATCGGGGATCTTTGATTTAGTGAGACTGCTGCAAGAAAAACGGGAATGAATTTCTCTCCTATTTTCTCTCTTCTCTACAACTTCCCATGACCAATTCCCCAAGACTTTTTCTCTTCTAATTAGCCTAATCCTTATCTTAATCTAATTTCATTAAACCTATTGGGACTAACATTCACACCCCACCTTTTACTACCACCATCACTTAATTAAGTCCATATAATAAATCTAGTATTTCTTCAATACTATTTCTACAACTTAATCAATTAATTAATCAACTAATTAATCATAAAAACCCACGTCAACAATTCTCAACACTCCACAAATTCAATAATTAAATTCGAAATAATTTGAAAGTATTTAATTAAATAATTAACTAAATACCGGGTGTTACAACTCTCCCCCACTTAGAATATTTTCGTCCTCGAAAATTTATTCGATACAACCATCATCAACTTCACCTCCACGTCCAACCATCCAACATAACAACCCATTAACACATCTCAAATCGATTACATATATGTCGACCATTCTGATACTTCTTCAACATAACCGTTACTGACTTGTAAACTATTCCAACGCTATTCGAAAGTGCGAACATCGACGTCATGCGGCGACACTCTTTACGGTATCTCCAAAACTTCTCAAATGGTACACTAATTCTTAAAATTTATTTTCAACAAACCTATTAATTACTCCTTAAATTCACTCAACTTTGACGCTGACGTCGTGTGCAGCACCAACAAACAAGTCCTGTTCCAAGGACAAGCGTAACCGCAAATTCCATCTCTTTCCAACATCATCCTGTTATAAATAAGTCTATTACAGCTTCTGAAACCAATTTTAAAATACATTTTATCTCGTTAGCTTTCCAACGCTTCAAACGGGACTCAAATCGGATGTCCAGAACTCAAGTTATGAATTTTTGAAGTTTCACAACAAATTCAGCAATTTCTTGCGTTTTGCTTACGAAAATTTCACTCCAAAACCTGTTTTTCTTCAAATTAAACATATTCCAAACAACTCTTAACATATCTCCTCACTCCCAAACTTTTTATAACTCGAGAGACACCTTCTTTCGTCGAAATTCAGTTTTTGAAACACCTAGACAACAATCTTCTTTCCGAACTTGCAAATGAACCACATCCGAGAAGCAAAGCTTCTCCCCCACTTCGCTCAAACTAATTCATGCAACAACTAGAAAGCAACAAGTACCGACAGTGTTTCACACACTTGTCGCGTACAGAGGAATAAACAACATTAGACAACTTGGCCGGACGGACCGACCTGCTCTGATACCACTAATGTAACACCCCAAATCTACCTGATAAATTATACGGAAAATCAGAGTATAAATTCCAAACAAGTTCATTTGAGGTATCACATATTCGTCATTTCAAAAACAATTACGACTTATTTGCCTTCATATAGATACATAGCACAAGAATTTAAAACGATAATCAAATCATTACTAAAAATCACTTTGTTTAAATTCAATAATTAACTCGCAGCGGAATCAACAAACTTCATAACTATTCAAATCAAGTCGTAGCATCATTGCACGGTAACTTTAAGTTACAATTTAAACCAAAACCATATAAAAATTCAGCAAAAGAATTAATAAATAAAACAATCGTTTTATCCCCCCGAGTGCTACGTATCAGAGCAAGACACCAACTCGACTAACAGCAACTAAAGACTTCATAAAATCACTTCAAAACTTCCACCGCTATCTTGAGTACCTGTCCGTTTCCCATGATATGGAAACATCATTCAGAAAGGGTGAGATATCTACCAATATAAACAAACGCATGATAAACAATATATTAGAATTTAATCATACGAAATTATCACGTTACAGCTTTCAGACTACATTTATAATAACAGTTAACGTGAACAGTTATAATTAACAAAAATCAATAACAACAACATATTAATAGTTATAACAACTATTTCTCATCTTCCAGACAATACCTGTCACAACACGTCATTAGTATAACAATTTATAATTACAACTCCATATTATCACAATTTAACAACAACTCAAGTCACATCACATCACAATTAAATCACACTCATGCCACATACAATGAGACTCTACAACTGCACATGCATGTGGTACCCAGGGCTTCAGCCTCCATCGCCAATTGCCAGTTAAACAGAGGCATCAAGGCATAAGCCTTCGTCACTAATTTGCCAATTCAGGCCGTCGCCAAAAATGCATATGTATATGAATGCAACAAACACACACAACAAACAACATCATCGTCACAAGGCATAAGCTTATATCTTCGCTATACTAATAAATAGAGGTATACATCGTCACTGAAACATCCTTCAACTTCGCATAAAACAACAACAATTATCACCACAACAACAACAACTAATTTCATCGAATCAACACGATAGAATCACAACAAATAATCAGGAATAATTTCCTACAAATTTAACCCCCACATATCATTCATCATGAGTCCGGTTATAGAGTTAGAACCCCACCCCTTACCTTGTATTCGGAGTCCGTTCTACAATTCTACCGATCGAAGCCATCTAGCCTTAGCTCTCAACCATTGCCTCTTTTAATCAGAATCAAAAGCTGAAAATTTTCCCAAATATGCAGCTACAGTGCGATGATCATATCTCACAACTCAGACCTTATTTTAAAGATCCCAACGGTCAAAAGTTAGTTATAGGTGTTTCGAACCTACCCACAAAATTTGGCGACGATCCAACGGTTAACGAATCGGGGATCTTTGATTTAGTGAGACTGCTGCAAGAAAAACGGGAATGAATTTCTCTCCTATTTTCTCTCTTCTCTACAACTTCCCATGACCAATTCCCCAAGACTTTTTCTCTTCTAATTAGCCTAATCCTTATCTTAATCTAATTTCATTAAACCTATTGGGACTAACATTCACACCCCACCTTTTACTACCACCATCACTTAATTAAGTCCATATAATAAATCTAGTATTTCTTCAATACTATTTCTACAACTTAATCAATTAATTAATCAACTAATTAATCATAAAAACCCACGTCAACAATTCTCAACACTCCACAAATTCAATAATTAAATTCGAAATAATTTGAAAGTATTTAATTAAATAATTAACTAAATACCGGGTGTTACAACTCTCCCCCACTTAGAATATTTTCGTCCTCGAAAATTTATTCGATACAACCATCATCAACTTCACCTCCACGTCCAACCATCCAACATAACAACCCATTAACACATCTCAAATCGATTACATATATGTCGACCATTCTGATACTTCTTCAACATAACCGTTACTGACTTGTAAACTATTCCAACGCTATTCGAAAGTGCGAACATCGACGTCATGCGGCGACACTCTTTACGGTATCTCCAAAACTTCTCAAATGGTACACTAATTCTTAAAATTTATTTTCAACAAACCTATTAATTACTCCTTAAATTCACTCAACTTTGACGCTGACGTCGTGTGCAGCACCAACAAACAAGTCCTGTTCCAAGGACAAGCGTAACCGCAAATTCCATCTCTTTCCAACATCATCCTGTTATAAATAAGTCTATTACAGCTTCTGAAACCAATTTTAAAATACATTTTATCTCGTTAGCTTTCCAACGCTTCAAACGGGACTCAAATCGGATGTCCAGAACTCAAGTTATGAATTTTTGAAGTTTCACAACAAATTCAGCAATTTCTTGCGTTTTGCTTACGAAAATTTCACTCCAAAACCTGTTTTTCTTCAAATTAAACATATTCCAAACAACTCTTAACATATCTCCTCACTCCCAAACTTTTTATAACTCGAGAGACACCTTCTTTCGTCGAAATTCAGTTTTTGAAACACCTAGACAACAATCTTCTTTCCGAACTTGCAAATGAACCACATCCGAGAAGCAAAGCTTCTCCCCCACTTCGCTCAAACTAATTCATGCAACAACTAGAAAGCAACAAGTACCGACAGTGTTTCACACACTTGTCGCGTACAGAGGAATAAACAACATTAGACAACTTGGCCGGACGGACCGACCTGCTCTGATACCACTAATGTAACACCCCAAATCTACCTGATAAATTATACGGAAAATCAGAGTATAAATTCCAAACAAGTTCATTTGAGGTATCACATATTCGTCATTTCAAAAACAATTACGACTTATTTGCCTTCATATAGATACATAGCACAAGAATTTAAAACGATAATCAAATCATTACTAAAAATCACTTTGTTTAAATTCAATAATTAACTCGCAGCGGAATCAACAAACTTCATAACTATTCAAATCAAGTCGTAGCATCATTGCACGGTAACTTTAAGTTACAATTTAAACCAAAACCATATAAAAATTCAGCAAAAGAATTAATAAATAAAACAATCGTTTTATCCCCCCGAGTGCTACGTATCAGAGCAAGACACCAACTCGACTAACAGCAACTAAAGACTTCATAAAATCACTTCAAAACTTCCACCGCTATCTTGAGTACCTGTCCGTTTCCCATGATATGGAAACATCATTCAGAAAGGGTGAGATATCTACCAATATAAACAAACGCATGATAAACAATATATTAGAATTTAATCATACGAAATTATCACGTTACAGCTTTCAGACTACATTTATAATAACAGTTAACGTGAACAGTTATAATTAACAAAAATCAATAACAACAACATATTAATAGTTATAACAACTATTTCTCATCTTCCAGACAATACCTGTCACAACACGTCATTAGTATAACAATTTATAATTACAACTCCATATTATCACAATTTAACAACAACTCAAGTCACATCACATCACAATTAAATCACACTCATGCCACATACAATGAGACTCTACAACTGCACATGCATGTGGTACCCAGGGCTTCAGCCTCCATCGCCAATTGCCAGTTAAACAGAGGCATCAAGGCATAAGCCTTCGTCACTAATTTGCCAATTCAGGCCGTCGCCAAAAATGCATATGTATATGAATGCAACAAACACACACAACAAACAACATCATCGTCACAAGGCATAAGCTTATATCTTCGCTATACTAATAAATAGAGGTATACATCGTCACTGAAACATCCTTCAACTTCGCATAAAACAACAACAATTATCACCACAACAACAACAACTAATTTCATCGAATCAACACGATAGAATCACAACAAATAATCAGGAATAATTTCCTACAAATTTAACCCCCACATATCATTCATCATGAGTCCGGTTATAGAGTTAGAACCCCACCCCTTACCTTGTATTCGGAGTCCGTTCTACAATTCTACCGATCGAAGCCATCTAGCCTTAGCTCTCAACCATTGCCTCTTTTAATCAGAATCAAAAGCTGAAAATTTTCCCAAATATGCAGCTACAGTGCGATGATCATATCTCACAACTCAGACCTTATTTTAAAGATCCCAACGGTCAAAAGTTAGTTATAGGTGTTTCGAACCTACCCACAAAATTTGGCGACGATCCAACGGTTAACGAATCGGGGATCTTTGATTTAGTGAGACTGCTGCAAGAAAAACGGGAATGAATTTCTCTCCTATTTTCTCTCTTCTCTACAACTTCCCATGACCAATTCCCCAAGACTTTTTCTCTTCTAATTAGCCTAATCCTTATCTTAATCTAATTTCATTAAACCTATTGGGACTAACATTCACACCCCACCTTTTACTACCACCATCACTTAATTAAGTCCATATAATAAATCTAGTATTTCTTCAATACTATTTCTACAACTTAATCAATTAATTAATCAACTAATTAATCATAAAAACCCACGTCAACAATTCTCAACACTCCACAAATTCAATAATTAAATTCGAAATAATTTGAAAGTATTTAATTAAATAATTAACTAAATACCGGGTGTTACAACTCTCCCCCACTTAGAATATTTTCGTCCTCGAAAATTTATTCGATACAACCATCATCAACTTCACCTCCACGTCCAACCATCCAACATAACAACCCATTAACACATCTCAAATCGATTACATATATGTCGACCATTCTGATACTTCTTCAACATAACCGTTACTGACTTGTAAACTATTCCAACGCTATTCGAAAGTGCGAACATCGACGTCATGCGGCGACACTCTTTACGGTATCTCCAAAACTTCTCAAATGGTACACTAATTCTTAAAATTTATTTTCAACAAACCTATTAATTACTCCTTAAATTCACTCAACTTTGACGCTGACGTCGTGTGCAGCACCAACAAACAAGTCCTGTTCCAAGGACAAGCGTAACCGCAAATTCCATCTCTTTCCAACATCATCCTGTTATAAATAAGTCTATTACAGCTTCTGAAACCAATTTTAAAATACATTTTATCTCGTTAGCTTTCCAACGCTTCAAACGGGACTCAAATCGGATGTCCAGAACTCAAGTTATGAATTTTTGAAGTTTCACAACAAATTCAGCAATTTCTTGCGTTTTGCTTACGAAAATTTCACTCCAAAACCTGTTTTTCTTCAAATTAAACATATTCCAAACAACTCTTAACATATCTCCTCACTCCCAAACTTTTTATAACTCGAGAGACACCTTCTTTCGTCGAAATTCAGTTTTTGAAACACCTAGACAACAATCTTCTTTCCGAACTTGCAAATGAACCACATCCGAGAAGCAAAGCTTCTCCCCCACTTCGCTCAAACTAATTCATGCAACAACTAGAAAGCAACAAGTACCGACAGTGTTTCACACACTTGTCGCGTACAGAGGAATAAACAACATTAGACAACTTGGCCGGACGGACCGACCTGCTCTGATACCACTAATGTAACACCCCAAATCTACCTGATAAATTATACGGAAAATCAGAGTATAAATTCCAAACAAGTTCATTTGAGGTATCACATATTCGTCATTTCAAAAACAATTACGACTTATTTGCCTTCATATAGATACATAGCACAAGAATTTAAAACGATAATCAAATCATTACTAAAAATCACTTTGTTTAAATTCAATAATTAACTCGCAGCGGAATCAACAAACTTCATAACTATTCAAATCAAGTCGTAGCATCATTGCACGGTAACTTTAAGTTACAATTTAAACCAAAACCATATAAAAATTCAGCAAAAGAATTAATAAATAAAACAATCGTTTTATCCCCCCGAGTGCTACGTATCAGAGCAAGACACCAACTCGACTAACAGCAACTAAAGACTTCATAAAATCACTTCAAAACTTCCACCGCTATCTTGAGTACCTGTCCGTTTCCCATGATATGGAAACATCATTCAGAAAGGGTGAGATATCTACCAATATAAACAAACGCATGATAAACAATATATTAGAATTTAATCATACGAAATTATCACGTTACAGCTTTCAGACTACATTTATAATAACAGTTAACGTGAACAGTTATAATTAACAAAAATCAATAACAACAACATATTAATAGTTATAACAACTATTTCTCATCTTCCAGACAATACCTGTCACAACACGTCATTAGTATAACAATTTATAATTACAACTCCATATTATCACAATTTAACAACAACTCAAGTCACATCACATCACAATTAAATCACACTCATGCCACATACAATGAGACTCTACAACTGCACATGCATGTGGTACCCAGGGCTTCAGCCTCCATCGCCAATTGCCAGTTAAACAGAGGCATCAAGGCATAAGCCTTCGTCACTAATTTGCCAATTCAGGCCGTCGCCAAAAATGCATATGTATATGAATGCAACAAACACACACAACAAACAACATCATCGTCACAAGGCATAAGCTTATATCTTCGCTATACTAATAAATAGAGGTATACATCGTCACTGAAACATCCTTCAACTTCGCATAAAACAACAACAATTATCACCACAACAACAACAACTAATTTCATCGAATCAACACGATAGAATCACAACAAATAATCAGGAATAATTTCCTACAAATTTAACCCCCACATATCATTCATCATGAGTCCGGTTATAGAGTTAGAACCCCACCCCTTACCTTGTATTCGGAGTCCGTTCTACAATTCTACCGATCGAAGCCATCTAGCCTTAGCTCTCAACCATTGCCTCTTTTAATCAGAATCAAAAGCTGAAAATTTTCCCAAATATGCAGCTACAGTGCGATGATCATATCTCACAACTCAGACCTTATTTTAAAGATCCCAACGGTCAAAAGTTAGTTATAGGTGTTTCGAACCTACCCACAAAATTTGGCGACGATCCAACGGTTAACGAATCGGGGATCTTTGATTTAGTGAGACTGCTGCAAGAAAAACGGGAATGAATTTCTCTCCTATTTTCTCTCTTCTCTACAACTTCCCATGACCAATTCCCCAAGACTTTTTCTCTTCTAATTAGCCTAATCCTTATCTTAATCTAATTTCATTAAACCTATTGGGACTAACATTCACACCCCACCTTTTACTACCACCATCACTTAATTAAGTCCATATAATAAATCTAGTATTTCTTCAATACTATTTCTACAACTTAATCAATTAATTAATCAACTAATTAATCATAAAAACCCACGTCAACAATTCTCAACACTCCACAAATTCAATAATTAAATTCGAAATAATTTGAAAGTATTTAATTAAATAATTAACTAAATACCGGGGTGTTACAACTCTCCCCCACTTAGAATATTTTCGTCCTCGAAAATTTATTCGATACAACCATCATCAACTTCACCTCCACGTCCAACCATCCAACATAACAACCCATTAACACATCTCAAATCGATTACATATATGTCGACCATTCTGATACTTCTTCAACATAACCGTTACTGACTTGTAAACTATTCCAACGCTATTCGAAAGACGGGCGGGTCTGGGTACCCGCGGTCCAACATTTCACACTCGGGCCTGCCCATTTGAAACCATATGAAACTGTAACTTTCACCCATTGGACCCGTAGTCCGTTTGGACCCGCCCATTTTCATATTTTTTTCGGTTTACCTTGGGTTGGGTCGGTTTTCGGGTTTTTGTCCACCCCTAGTCATAATGAAGTGGATTTGAATTGCAACTCGTTTAAAATTTAATCATGCACTTAAAAGATCTTTTTTAGGCATAAACTTGGAAAAACAACAAGTTGTTAGATAATCTTATCTTTTACATAATGTTATAAACACACTTAGTAATATAGATGTTATTTCATAAAAACAATCAAAAGTGTGTGTAGTGTGTTTAGTGTATACTAAAAGTAGGGAGTATAGCTAGATAGATTGCACAAGATAACTTTGCTAGTTTTGTCGTGTAGGTTAGTTTAGTCCCCGTAATTGTGACATTTTCACTATAGAGCTTAGAGAACCTTCTATAAATTTCATTTTCGTTTTAGATCGCTCCTGATCTTATAACTCATATATTCTTAGCCGAGTGGAAAAGCAGGCATCCCGCCCTGTTTAAGCTCTTCCAAAAGCGGGGCGGGGAAGACCAACTTATATGTTTGAGCTCAAAAGTCAAGTATGTCGCGTTTACTAACAAGTTGGCGGGCTGACCAGCCAATTTTTTTTTTTACAATTTGATTTGCTTCATAATTTACAAAAAAATTAATCATAGCCAAAGATGTTGATAAAAGATATTTTTAACAACGCATAATAGAACTTCAACAAGTCTTAATGTTAATGTGATATTCTTCAACATAAACAAAACAATATAACTATAACACCAAAAACTAAAAACAAACACTAAACACACACAAAAATAATCCACTTGGTTCAATCAAGTTATGGCAGTAACATCACAATAACAAAAAACCAACTGTCGCACGCTCGCGAAAATGAAACAACAGAGTCGCCACCAATATATTTATCCCAAAGAGGAAAGGAATATCGGAAAACCTAGAATAAAGAAAGGATAAGAAAAGGTCTTTCGACCAGAGGTAGGGTACGGAAGTCGGTTACGCGAGGGGAAGGTGCTAGCACCCCTCACGCCCATCGTACTCGATGGTATCCACCTATGTTTGTTGCTATCTAAAGGGTGTATAAATATAAAGCTTAGTTACTGAGGGAATGCATGCAAATGAACAAAGAAGAAACACGGGGAAAATAAGTTTTATAAATAGTTGTGCTCGCTTAGGCCCCGCGACCTAATGCCTACGTATCCTTTTCAGGAATCAGAGCGCCGTAGTTCGGCTCTTTAGTTTTTGTTTGTTTTTGTGTCTTTTAGTTGAACAGTTACATTCACACTCCGCTGCTCGACCTCTGGAGTCTTAAGCTGGGAATGGAGCGGAAATAACGTGTCCGATTAAGAGAAAGAGTGCCCTGAAGGCAAGAGAAAGAATGCCTCGGAGGCAAGAGAGAGAAGAGAGAAGATTGGTTTGTGTCTTTTAAATGTAATTCCATGATGAACAAAACCCAATACAAGGCTTCGCACCACTTCCTTACTTTGTTTAGGTCTGAGCCTTTATTAAGTGTTTTAAGTGTTTTTGGTTGAGTGTTTTTTAAGGGAATTTACTTTGCGATTCGAATCACATAAAAATGTATAATGATTGAGAAGCAGATTAGGGAATGAATCCCACTCACTTCTATCCCATTATGTAATGTTCAAGAAACAGATTAGGGAATGAATCCCACTCATTTCTATCCCATTAATTAATGTTCGAGAAACAGATTAGGGAATGAATCCCACTCATTTCTCTCCCATTAAGTAGTGACCGAGAAACAGATTAGGGAATAGATCCCACTCATTTCTATGCCACTAAGTGATTGAGAAACAGATTAGGGAATGAATCCCACTCATTTCTCTATCACTTTCTTAATGTGATTCGCATCTCTATTTGTTAATGTTTTAATGTTGAAAAGAAAAAGGAAACGAAAACTAGCCTAAAATGAATAACTAGCCTAATGTTATGATGGGGACTTCTAAGTCCTAATGTTGTCATGGTTTCTACCTAAAGTTAGGAATTAAAGAGACATGAAAATAAAGTCAAAATTAGAAGTCATAAGTAAGATTCACGAGCAAAATTGAGAATGATATAATGGTACCAAATTATACGCAAGCATGAAGTAACAAGCCAAAAAATATAGTACAAAAGTGGCCTAAAAATACTACTAATTTTATATTGATTTTAATGAGAGAAATTGAATTACAAGTCAAGTAAAAGACTAAAACAAATAGCCTAAAACTAATATTTTTTATGATTGTTTTTATGTGACAAAAATTGTATTAAGGTCTAAGAATACTAGGAAAAGAATTTCATTTTTATTACTAAAAGAAATGGTAAAAGAAAAAAAAAAACTAAAATCAAAATTATACTAATGGAATAAGGGGTGAGAATTGAAGTTATGGGTGTGAATAGAAACTGGGCGCAGGGCCAGGTAAACAGGCCCAACAGATTATTATTGTTATTAGATTTTTCTTGTGTGCCAAAAAATGGCAGTGACGGGCCAGAGAGGGTGTAAATAATACTTTAGGCCCAAGACAGATCTCTTGTTGTTGTCCATAAAAACAATGGGTCACACGGGGGTGTGCATAGCAGTGGCCCAAATGAAAGTTGATCCAACAGAAGTTACTTCCAGAATCAGCCCAAATAACCTCTAAGTAAACTTCTTTAACCTAATTAAGAATAATTAATTCCGGTTAGACTAATTAATTAATTAAAAAAAGAAAGAAAAGGGGAACAGGGTTCGTGAATTGCGACCCTTCATCTTTCTCTCCCAGACTCACGCTCTTCTTCTTTTCTCAAACAAAACCCTCACCTGAAATCGCTCCGCCGCGCCGGAGGCGGCGGAACCCACTCAAACCCACAATTGACATATTTAAAAGACTCCTCCCTACGTCCTCTTTTCAATTCTTAACCTTAATTTCTCAGATTCCCTCTCAATTGATGCAAAGGATGAACCCTAGATCTAAGAAAAAACGCAATTAAACGCTAACGATTGCAAGTCACGGAGCGAGACATGGGGGAAATAATCAGAGGATACGACTCTTCGGTATGGCATCAACAACAGCGTAAAAGAGATGAAGAAAGTTGGAGGAGTTCGCGTTTACCTACCGGAGTCAGTCCGGCGCTCCTTTAACGGCGTCGACTTAGAGAAATAAACTTGAGGAAATCTTCACTTCAGGTAATGTTGGTTCCTTTCAATCTTGCGTAGACCTCTTCTTCTTCTATTTCAAATTCAGAATCGTTATTGTGGTATCTTTGTTGTTCGCAGTGAAGATTGATAGTTGAAGGTGATGATCTTTCTGAGGAGATTGAAGGGTGGATTCGAGGGAAGATTGAAGGAGAGTGCGGTGTGATGCTGTGTAGATGGAAGGAGGATGAAGACGTGATGATGAAGAGTGAGTGAAGCTTGAAGTCGTGAATGATATCGTGTAACAAGAATTTGAGAGAAAGTGGTGCAGAATGTGAAGTTTGAGACTGAGAAAAATGGTGGATGGTGTTGATTGATGAAGATGATGAGAGGCTCAAGGTGAGAAAAATGGGAGAGAGTGAAGGTGAGTTTGAAGAATGAATAGAAAAATGGTGGAGAGCTTCTGAATTGGAGGGAAGTTCTGTTATATAGGGGAGAGGGAATTGGATTCAGTTGCAATTGAAGGTTAGTTCAATCTCTGAATTTTTTCTGTTACTCACTTCTGATTTTCTGTTAAGAGAACTTGCTGAGCTGGCTGATTCGGTTAGGTTAGTTACAATAGGTTGTTACTTCTGTTAGGTTGTTATGAGAAGTGGTTAGAGATTGTGAAGGTTGTTAGAAATCCTGTTATGCAGTTACTTAGAGGTTGGGAAAAGTGGAATAGGTTAGTGAAATTAGTTAGGGTAGTAAACAATGATATGTATGTGATGATGATTGGACTTGTTGGTGTGAGTTTGTTATGGTTCGGTACTGACTTGGTATATGGCTTAGAGTTTGTAATGAATCTGAATGTGCAGAACTTATTATGAATGCAATTTTGAACTGGTTTTCTTTTTATGTGCAGGAGATTTCTTAATTTCTGGATTTGTGAAGCTGATAACCGTTGCTCGCATGATGAATGATGGTTCTAAAGAGTGAAGATAATTGAAGAAAGTTGGAACGGTTGATGTAGCAAGCCGGTGGATTCTTGTGCATAGCGAAAAGCATGAAACTCGCGGGATAGCCTTAGGAAATTTGTATAAGTCTTGATAGTGATATTGTAATGAGCTTTGGATTCTTGACCAAGTGGTTCTCATCTCTTTTTATGTTTTTTTTTGTAAATGGTTAAATATACTAAAAGTAACATATTGTTACGTTATGGAAATAATCATCTTCCAATATTCACTGTCTGTAAGAATTATTTGATAACAAGGCAAAAGTTTTACTTGCCAGCAAACATAACCAGTCTAACAAACCCAAAAATGTTCCGGGCACACACATTATTACCAGGATGACTTTGTGTTGTATAATGAGCCTTATGAAATTTCCTTGTATCATAAACAAACTGACTTGATTATATGTGATACCTTGCACCATAATGCACACAAATTATAACATTAGAACTCAAGTGATGCTCTTGGTGTGAAAGCCACATTCGTAACAAATATTTATTTAGATTGGATGGATGATGGCTTCCAAGAAATCTTAAATATACCATGGGACAATTCTGGATACGAATACGCGAGGAAGATTTTGAACTCAAGTATACTACTCTGCCTTCTCGCAAAATATCCAATGACCTTAACTCCATGACTCATATTTGATGAAAGAAATAGTTGCACTAAACTTCAATACAGAACCTTCACATCAATAATAAATATTCTAATTTTGAGATCCTTGATCCCCTACCAGGATAATATAATATTTTAATGAAAATATGATGCATTGGATGACCTAATGAATGCATTCATATGAACGCGAAATTCAAGCCAGTTAGAGATAAAATAGATGGGCAAATTTTGGGGTGCAACAGCTGCCCCTATTTAATCGTCTTAGACCTGAAAGTGAGATTGGCGCTAGCCTTTCGATCATTCAAGGTCTAAGAAGATTAAATACCGAGTGAACCTGAAAATTTGCCTTATGAGAGATAGGATCCATTGAGGAAGAAATGGTGTCAACTCTAATGAGGAAGATTGCGTCAACTCTGGATTGAGCATATTAACTCTGGGTTAGAAATGAAATAAACATCAACTCTGGGTTGAAAAAGAAAAGTGGGTCAACTCTGGGTCGAAGAATAACGGGAAGTCAACTCTGGGTTGAGAAAGAAAGAAATAAGATCAACTCTAGGTCGAGAGAAAGTGATTGCATAATGACTATGGGTTGAAAGTGGAAAGATGAACAATTGAAAATAACCGTCAATTCTGGGTTGAGTGGGAAGAATAAAAGATAACCGTCAACTCTGGGTTGAGTGAAAAAGGCAAAGATAACTGTCAACTCTGGGTTGAGTGAGAAAAGGATAAAAGTGGTAACCGTCAACTCTGGGTTGAGTGAGAAAAGGATAAAAGTGGTAACCGTCAACTCTGGGTTGAGTGGGAAAAGATGGAATCAATTCTGGATTGAATAAAGGATAACCGTCAACTCTGGGTTGGATGGGAAAAACAAAAGATAACCGTCAACTCTAGGTTGAGTGGGAAAAAAGAAATCAATTCTGGATTGAGTAAAGAATAACCGTCAACTCTGGGTTGAGTGGGGAAGAAGAAAAGATGACCGTCAACTCTGGGTGAGAGGGAAAAGATTATTAACTCGGGGTTAAAAGCAGAAAGGAAAGTCAACTCTGGGTTGAACTCAAAAACCTCACTCTGGGTTGCAGAAAGATGAACATGATTGACTATGGGATATGACACCACAATGGTAACTCTGAGTGATCCAGTGGGATATCAATTGAATGCTTGTAGAGAACCCATCTGATGAGTAACTTGGCTTATGCTTCATATGTGAATGTTTGATTTATTTGTGCTTTTCGGGAGATGCAATGCTATGGATTCTATATGCAGTGTATTGATTGATTAGGGTTTTTGCTTTGATGTGGAATAGATTATGTGGAGTTCTGAAACTCTGTTTGAGAATCAATGTGGGGTGGATGCCCCTGCTTTATTGATGATTGGGTTATGTGGGAGAAATGCCAGTGAGAATGCAATGATATGTATGATTCATGTATGACTATGAATGGAATGACTTGTTTCCATGATACTAGGAGTGAATGGAGGGCTCCTTGCAGGAAGGTTGATGCTTGAAGGATAGAATTTGTGAAGGTGAGGTGTTTGGCTTGACTCCTCGACACCTATCTTGATATCTGACACTTGATTGAAGATGAAGAAATGAATTGTTGCTAGCTTGCCCCAGCTTGTATGATCTTTTGAAATGGGACCTTGATAATGCTTGAATCATGGAGATTTGTAATGGTCTGCCCCAGTGTTGATCAAGGATGAATGCCCCAGATTGAAAGGAACTCTTCCACCAAATGGATGCTTCAGGTATTTGCTTAATGGATGACCAACCTTTGCCTTTGTAAGACTACTCGATGGAATTTCAATGTTGAACTTTCCTTGGTATCAAGTACTTACTTCCTTATTAGAGACAGTTCTGTTTTGAAAAAGATAATGAGAATGCGATGCACATGTTAATCTCAAAAGAAAAGTTTTTATTTGTCAAGATGTTGTACTGATACTAACACAAGTGACACAACAACATTAGGAGTCAGTTTTGACATGATTTTACAGTTTGTATGCTTTCAGAACGAACCCTGCTTCAATTAGGACTTTTGAGGGTTGTAACGTGGCCGGGTTCACAGTTTAAGAAACAAAGGATAAAGGCTCAAGTTCTACTTAACCCACCCCTTCTTCTTGATGTTCTCCAGTCCTACGTTCAGCTAGTTTGACACGAGTATTCGCCTTTCAGGAAGGATTGTGATGGATGAGGATCTTTTTATGGCTTTGATGGAGGTGGCAGCCACCCTTCGATGCTTTTGTTGATGGTCACAATAACTTGTCCCTTGGAGGGTTTTTTCTTTTGCTTTGTTTTTTTTTTTTTTTGCCTTCCCTAACTTTTGCCTGGACAACAAGTTTCTTTTGATTTTGGTGTTCGTTGTCCAGCGGGATATGCCCTAATTTTTGCCTAAGTCATTTGCTTCAAAGCTTTTCTTTTTTTCTTTTGACTTAGCGGGCTATTGTTTGTTTCTTTTTTTTGATCATGATTCAATACTTTCTTTTCATTCTTTTTGTCTCGTTCGGGAACAAGTTGTATGACTTTTGTGAATGACTTGAAGAAAAGGTTGTGACTGCCTTCTTCTTAGTGGATGAGAGACATCCATTGTGGATAGTGCTCTTCTCCTTTTATTGTGAGACATGAGATGTAATTGATCCTCTGATGGAATACCTGAAAGTTGAGCGCTCGGTCGCACTAACTGAAAACTACCCTGCCCCTGGTTAAGATTGAGGGTTTTGTATTTTTGAAAGAAACTACTACTCCTTAGGCTCAAAGGGGTTGACGAGGGTTTCACTTCCTTATAACTCCGGTGTTTAGGAATGGAAACAATGTGTTAGTTACCAATTTGTGTAAATATCTTAGGTAATTTTTGGTAACTCTCAAGTCTTTTCGTGGTTAATAGTAGTATTTTATTGTCATTTGGTATATATTTATTCTTATATTTATATTATTGTTGAATAGTTCTTATCTTTGCAATCTATGTTGGATTTTGTAGTTTTTATAGATAATTGGAAGCTTGGACCATGGAAAAAGCGTTTTGAAGATGTTCCAAGACCAAAGCCAAGGATTGCTGAAAAGAGGTAGCGCGCTAAGCGGGGTTGAGCCCGCTAAGCGCGCTTTTGAAGAAAAGAAGGAAGTTCTGGCAGAGAGTTCCGCGCTAAGCGAGGTCTGGAGCCCGCTTAGCGCGGTTGGGCGGTTTAAGCAATTAATGATAGCGCGCTTAGCGGGCTGCACCGCGCTAAGCGCGGTCTACGAAACTTTGTTTATTTGTTTATGGGCCAGATCACTTTTGAAGGGGGTTAGAGATATTTTGGAGAGAAACAAGAGCAATATACACTGTAGCAAACATAGAATTGAAGATTGAAAGCCTTGATCGTCGATTAATCGCCTTTGATGCTTGTTGATCTTCATCCTTTCCTTCTTATGCAAGCTACCATTCTCATGGATAGCTAAAACCCTTTTGTATCAAGATAAGATGTAATCTTCCTAGCCTTTTGTATGTTTTTCTTGTGAATATATGTGTATGAACAAGTTATGATCAATATAGATGGTTTAGTTTGTTTATTAAAGCTTTTTCTTTGGTATAAATGTTTGAGACATCAATGT
Organism: Vicia villosa; assembly: GCF_029867415.1. Lineage (NCBI taxonomy): Eukaryota > Viridiplantae > Streptophyta > Magnoliopsida > Fabales > Fabaceae > Vicia > Vicia villosa. The sequence goes on along the minus strand of NC_081184.1, from coordinate 163,986,110 downwards.
TTGTATCTAGACCTAACTCATCATCTTTCAAACTATAAGTTGCAGACATGGATTTAGAGTTTGATGTTTACTAAGTATCGGTTTTAAAACGTTATTTGTATTGTTTAAACGGTGGAGAAATCGTCGGTTAAACAATACGGTAAATCTGACTATATCGTTGCGGACACGGACGATATAGGTGTCGATACGTAATTATATTGATCGTTAGCAAGTTCATAAGCATCTATTTATAAGGAAACATACAAACTTAGGTCGATGAAATCGAATCTTGATACATTTTCTTTAACTTAGAACTTTCATTAATTTACTCTTTGCTACTAAAAGTGTTGAATGATCTTTTGCAAACCCAACTTTAAAGTAACATTAACTCAAGACAAAATAGGCTATAGAACGGCGGTGATATCGCAATAATCCCTGTGGAGACGATAATAACGAAAAGTACACCACAATACTCTTTCAACAAAATGGCGCCGTTGCCGGGGATTGTTGTTTAGATATTGCAAGCATTGCAATAGTTTGTTTTGAATTGAGTCTTATAATTAATATCTTGTTTCTAAATTTATTTTCCTTGTGTTTGTTAATTTGCTTGGTTAGTTTTTCAGATAACAGTTTATGCGAGGACGTGTACCTGCAGATCAACTCCTTTTTGATCCTGAGATTGAAAGGACTGCTCGTAGAGAGAATAGCAAAACTCGTAGGAGGAGACAACTAGCTAGGGAAAGAAGACAACAACAAGAGGCATCTTCTTCTTCAACTCCGGTTGAAAACTTAGTTGAGGGAGAAATGGCAGGAGAGATTCCTAATGTTCCAGTTCGAGGGCCTTGTGTTAATAGCCCTCGACTCAATGCACAATTTGCTCGTGATCAGGCCAATGGAAGAAACTCCGAGATGAAGACGGGGTTACTTCAATTATTATACCAAAATCCGTTCACAGGGGCAGATCACGAGGATCCATTTACGCATCTAACTAAGTTCTACGAGATCGCCGGAACAATTGGTGCTCCGGAAGACCAAGAAGAACAGGTGTTCAGGAGACTTTTTCCTCATTCCTTAATTGGAAAAGCTAAGGAATGGTACCTTGATCAACCTAATAATGTCATGACAAATTGGAACGAGTTAGAAGAGAAGTTCTTGGATCGGTTCTTTCCTCACAATAGGTTCATGGAAGCGAAAACTTCTATTGCGGTGTTCTCTCAAGGTTCGAATGAATCTCTCAATGAAGCATGGGAGAGGTTCAAGTCCATGGTTAGAAAATGCAAAGGTCATGGGTTTGATGAATTGTCTCAAATCCATATCTTTAGAAATGGACTCCAACCTCAACCAAAAACTCTTTTAGATGCTACCGCGGGTGGTTCGTTGATGTCAAAAACTGCTGCAGAAGCGATTGCTATCATTGATAGAATGGCTTTGAATGATCATCAAGGGCAACACAACCGTAGTGCATTGCAAAGAAAACCGGGAGTTCTTGAATTGAATACTAGTGATGCAATACTTGCTCAAAACAAGTTATTGACACAACAAGTAGAATTGCTCACTCAACAAATGTCAAAACTCCCTCAACAAATTAAAGAGATAAATGGGAGCCCTTCTAAAAATCAACAGGTGATGTGTTGTGAATTGTGTAGGGGTGACCATCAAACAGGTTTTTGTCCTCCACCGGGTGAAGAGGTGAATTATGTGTCTAATCCTAATCAAGGATATGGTGGAAGACAACAACAACAACCTTACAACAATAACCAAGGTTACCAACAAAGAGGTAATCAAGGTTATCAACCAGCATGGAGGCCGGAAGCGGGCCCATCGAATCGTCAAAATCCTTATCAAGGCGGTTACAATCAACAACCTCAACAAACAAAGCTTTCAATTGAGGACACTCTTAGCCAATTCATGCAATTGCAAATTGCAAGCCAAAAGAGTACGGATGCCGCAATAAAGAACCTTGAAACTCAAGTCGGGCAATTGTCAAAGCAACTTGCCGATCAAAACAAAGGTCCTTTTCCGGCTACTACACAAGAAAATCCTCGTGAGCATTGTAAGTCAATTCTAACTCGTAGCGGTAGGAATATTGATATGGGTGTAGGAGAGATAGTTGAGGAGGAAATTGTTGAGAGTGAAAAAGATAGGGTGATTGAAGTAGAAAAAAATGTTGAGGGTGATTTAGTTGAAAATGAGAAAGAGAAAGAATTAGTGGAAAAAGAAACTCTTGAGAAAGTTGTAGAAAAAGAGAGAAAAAAATTGAGTGTGAGTGAAAAGGGAAAGAAGAAGGTGGATGATTCTATACAAGTGAAGAAATTACCTTACCCTCCCGGTCCGTCAAAGAAAGAAGATGCAAAGCACTATGCTCGGTTCTTGGATATTTTTAACAAGTTGCAAATTAATGTTCCTTTTTCCGAGGCATTAGAGCAAATGCCGATGTATGCAAAATTCATCAAAGACATCATCACTAAGAAGAGAAGATTCTTGGATCCGGAGGTAGTAACGGTGAGCTCTTGTTGTAATGCGTTAATTCAACGCACTACTCCGATAAAATCAAATGATCCTGGGCGGGTAACCTTACCGGTGTCTATTGGAAATGTTCACATAGGCAAAGGTTTGGTAGATACCGGTTCTAGCATTAATTTGATCCCATTGTCTATGGTGAGAAGATTAGGAATCAATGATTTGAAGCCGACAAGAATGACGTTATCATTAGCGGATAAATCCACAGCCCATCCTCATGGAGTTGCGGAAGACTTGCTTGTCAAGGTTGACAAATTTTGGTATCCTGTTGATTTTATTGTCATAGACATGGAAGAAGATCCTGAGATTCCATTGATCTTAGGAAGGCCTTTTATGAAGACGGCCCGAATGATGATAGATATTGATGATGGCTTAATGAAATTAAGGTACCAAGATGAAGAATTATGTCTTGATCTCTTTGAAGCCATCAAACATCCTAGTGATGAGGATGATTGTTTTAGAATCGATGCTACCGAAAGGGCTATTATGAAAGTGGAGAATCAAATGCACTTGTCAAATCCTCTCGAGAAGACTTTAATGGAAGCTCTTGAAGTTCTCACCAAAGATCAAGAAAAGTGTAATACGGTGAACCGACTTTTTAATAATCGAAATGTCGCGGTTAAGCAAGAGTCGCCACCGGCTTTTATTTTATCCAAACAAATTCAGAAAGGCTAAAAGAAACAGAAAAAAACCTTTTAAAGAAATCTAAGTTCGGGGGGGTAATTTATGCAAAGGGAAGGTGTAAGGCACCCTTTGCATCCATGGTTTTCCATGGGCTCTTAATTGCTTTGCTTGCTCGTTTGTCTTTAGAAAAAGTAGATGAAAGAAAAGAAAAGAAAAAGTGGACTTTAGCTCGTAAATGAGCGTAGCCAGTTTTTTAAGAATTGTGAGAAAGAATATGAAAATTGAGCATTGCAAGGCAATTAGGGGCAATTACCTTAAACTCAGATGATATGTCTCTTTTTAGCCTTTCAGAATGAAAGGGTCTATCCTTGCCAGAAGAGGGCAGGAAGCCTTTCGTTTGGAGGTAGAAGGGTCATCGAAATATCCTTTGCCATAAGACTGTCCCATGCCATAGGAGGGGCAGGTAGTCTAAGGCAAGGATCAGAATAAGCCATTTTCGTAGGCAGCCAGAAGATACCTCAGCCTTTTTCCGTAGGCAACTTCCGAGGGTCGAGGTCATTTGTGTATCGAAGGCAGCATCATTTAGGATCGTGACCTTTTTATCGAGGCAACATGGCTAAGGTATCCTCGTATTCGAGGGACTTGGCTTATTCTGCAAAAAACACAAAGGCAACAGGCAGCAGGCAACAGGCAACAGGCAACAAGGCAACAGAGAGGATTACCCAAAAGCGTGCGTGTGTGCAACATTCACGTGGTTCAATTCAGTTATTTATCTTGTAATTAGTGACTCTAATCCAGTTTAAATTTGCACCCCCTAAATTACTAACCACGCAGTATATAAAGCAATAAAGGGGAAGGGAAATTGAAACCAACGGATCCCCAATGGGGTTTGTCACAAGTAATAATAATAAAAGGCAAAAAATAGGGTTTAGGGTTACCAACAACGTAGCTTTGGCAATTGACAAGCCCTGAAAAGGAGAAAGAAGAGGCAGAAAGCAGAGAGTGAGTGCATTATCAAGCTCGAGGGCAAACTTCATTAACCACAAAAGAAAATAGAAATATAAATTAAAAATAGAATAGAGAGAAAGTACTTAGCTTTTCCTGACAGGGTTGAGGGCAAGGGTTTGCCAGAAGCGTTGACTCTGACCATTGAGAATTAGCTTTTGAATTTGATTTGATATGGTTGATAGGGCGCCTTTAAGGTTAACCCTGAAAAGAAACAAGGCAGAGAAAAAATGAAGGCGGAACAAACCCTAATTCTAAAAATAAACCAAATAGTATTTAAATTAAATTAAATAGAGTACTTAACTTCGTATTTTGGATCAGGCGCGTAGTCGGGATTAATCATATTGCTAACCCTGAAAAGGCATAAATAATAAAAAAAACATTCAGTGTAGGGCATGATCTTCGTAAACCCTGATTAGGGTACGAATTTAATAAAGTAGCAAAATTGATTTGATTAATTATTGGTTTCGCAACCTAATTAATTTAATTGAAGAAAAGAAAATAATTATAATCAGACAAAAGTATTTTTATGATTTTATGAATTAAAATAAATGTGAATTTAAAGATATTAAATGAATTTTAAACAATTAAAAGAAATAAATAAAAACCATTATCATAATTATTAAAAATAAATGGTATAAGAAATAAATATAATAAAAATAAATAATACAAAATAAAATAAATAAATGTTATAAATATTATTTATTATTATATATAAAAAAGAGTATAAGGTTTTCTAATAAAAAAAACTATAAAAGAAATAATATAATATATATATATATATATATATATATATATATATATATATATATATATATATAATTAATAACAAACGGGTTATGTAATTAAGCATAAAAAAAAAATTGAAAACTTATCTTTTTGATTCGGTGTGGCAAGGCTGAAGGCGCATGGCGTGGATCTGCAGTCTGATGTGCGTTGGATGGAGGAAGGCTGAGATCTGACGGTTGGATGCGAGAGGGTCCATGGCACGCGTGTGGGCTAGGCACATGCAGGACGCGCGCCAAATTCTTTTTTGTACCAGCAAATCGCGCCAGGCCACGTAATCGTCTCCTCCATGAAAATCCTGCAACACATCTTTCACAGCGCTATCCATATATACGCTATAAAAAGTAGTCCTCTATTACACCTGCAAAATTGAAAGAGGGCCAAAACACAACAAGAAATTTGGCGCGACTACGCCATTAAGATCGTCCAGCACTCCTGAACGCGATTATGGCCATGGTTTTATCTAATTTTGCCTATAAACAAAAGCCCCAAATTGAGGTTCAAAACCCTAACCATGGAGAACCTCTGTACCTGTGCTTATCGTTCAATTAAACCATACAGAAAGTTTGCAAACACAATCATAAACATAAATATGCAATCGGAACATGAGTATGTCGCATGAATTTGGTGAATCGGCTTTAAACAAAAAATTGCAAACCGTGAGTTTCTGATGGTGATTCTGGATGCTTCAAGCTTCGTTCGTGATTGAGAAACGATCAGTTATGTTCTAGGAATATGTTAGCACCTTCAAAACTCCTTGAACTCGCCTCAATTGCCAAGAACAAATTTGACTTTTCCTTCACTTTTTGCACTCGGTTTTGGGTTCTCTTCACTGCAAAAATCTGAACCCTTGCATCTGAATAGCTTGTATATTTATAATGGATGGATTAGGGTTGATAAATTTGCATGAGATCTTCATAAATCTTTGATTGAGACTTGATTGAAATTTAGATTTTTGAATGAATCTTTTTGGTGCAAATCTTACTTCTTTTGACCAAAATTATATCTTCTTATTCCAATCATTCCTTGGCTGGTTAAAGGAGAATATTTGATTGAGTTTTTTTCTTAAAAGTCAAAGCAAATCAAATTTTTATTTATTTCTTTATTTTATGTAATTTTATTTGTGATTTAAAGTCATAAAAAACCATAAACTAATCAATAAAATAACAAAATGTCAAGAATTTTATTTTTTGGGCGTGTATGGGCTTGGCATGAAGATTTGGTAAGAAGGAAATGGGCCCATTAGCAAAAAGGGATCAAACTTCTTCATATTTTTCCTTCCAAAATGACCTAACTTTGACAAGGCCTATCTCCTTCAATTTTGGAGGTATGGAAGTGTTCTAGGACATTTTGGAAACCTTAGAGAGTCCTCTAACCAGTGCCTTTGGTCCCATGTCAAAATCATTTTCCATTCTCATTTTATGATCTTTTGAAAAAAAGTGTCTTTCTGTTGACTTTTGTAAAGGACCTATAATGTATGAAGCCATATCTCTTAAACCGTTGACCTATGAGCACTGATTCTTGGGCCATTGGATAGAGGAATGAATTCCCTTCAAAATGAGCTTTGGTGGGAATTTTTCTGATGAAGTATGAATATTTGGTGAATTTTCAAAGTTTGGTTGATTTTTTTCAGTTCATGCCCAAAATAGTAACTTTTGACTTTTGACTTCTCTGATCTTTCCTTGCATCATCATGATCAACCCTTGATCAAATGATGATTTTAGGGTTATGAGGATGTTGTTGACCAAATATCTTGAGTTTTGACTATATATTGACTTGAAATGACTGTTTTGCCCTTGATAGTCGACTGTTGACCTAATCAGGATTTGGGGGCCTAAATTTGCTCTGTTTGACTTGAAACTTTATATGGAGATACTTTGGGATGTTAGTGACCATATGGAACCACCTTGAGCCATTGATTCAATGATTTTCCATCGAATTAATCAAACCCTAATTCAGAGCTTTTGTATAGGAGAGTGTGTTTTGGAGCTTTGTGTTTTGATTTGATTTTGTGTATGGAAAATAGCATGGGCAAATTTTGGGGTATGATAGCTGCCCCTGTTCAATTATCTTAAACCTGAAGATGTAGAGTGGTTTGCGCGCCAGTCGGTATCTGAAGGTGGAAGATGATTGAACATAAGAATACCAAGAAATTTGCCCTATTTGAAGTAGGGACTTTTGTCGGAGATGGGCTTGTGGATGCCATCTGGTAGTTGAATTTTGAGAAGATGTTGTTTGCGCGTTGATCGTGTCATTACCGTTCGTGGTAGATGAATTAGATCCTTGGGAATTGATCGTGTCAGTATCGTTCGTGATACTTGAATTAGATCTTGGAAAGATGATCGTGTCTTCATCGTTCGTGATGATAGAATTAGATTCTCTTGTCGTGTCAGCACCGTTCGTAGTGACTGAATTAGACTGGGAAGGCCAGTGATCGTGTCCACATCGTTCGTGATGATAGACTTAGACCTCTGAAATTTGATCGTGTCAGTACCGTTCGTAGTATCTGAATTAGATCTTCTGTCGTGTCAGTACCGTTCGTAGTAGCTGAATTAGATTTTGAAAGTGATCGTGTCATTACCGTTCGTGGTAAATGAATTAGATCTTCGAGCGTTGATCGTGTCAGTACCATTCGTAGTAGCTGAATTAGATCTTGGAAAGTTGGAGATTTCGTTCATTTGTCGGTACCTGTATTCTGAAAAAGGTAAGGTTAATCTTTATGCAATGTCATGATGCATGGGTTATGTAATGAATCCCTCAAAATAAATGAGAGCTTTTGCATGTTATGTATGAGTTCATTATGAGGTAATGTATGCAGTGTATGAACATGTTTATGACATATGATATGTGAATATGATTTATGTTGTCTTTGACTAAGAAAGTAGATCTTTATGTCCTTGTAATTGTACTGTCTGATCTTGTCTTGAAGATGCTCAGCTGGGAATTTATGATTTCTGCTTGGGGATTTATGATTTCTGCTTGGGGATGATCAGTAACTTGATGTTCCCTGATTGGGGATGAGAGATGTCGGAGAAAAGCAAGGTGTCGGGGAACCGACAATGTTGAAGATGTAAACTCTGTTGGGGAGATATGTCTTTGCTGGACGAGTAAGTTTGAAGATATCTTCTCGAGGATTGCTCTGTGGGGATATGATCTTGTGAAATCAGTGTTGTGGGAAAGCATGGATGCCTTGAACATTGCCCCCGATATTATAGTAACTACCATTCCTGGATTTGATTAGGACACACCGCCGAGTATTGATCAAGATGTCAAACTGGACTTTCATAGATTTGCCCCTGCTAGTAGGAACTTGAAGAGATTCACCTCGCGAGGACTTTGTGAGATATGAATTATGGGCGACATGCCCCTAGTAATCACAGGTCCAGGACAATGTCCCATGTTGATTGGAAATAGATTAAGATTTACTTGGATGCATGCCCCTGATTGTTTTGGCATCCTTGAGAGATTCTCGGAATCTTGACTTGATTGCCCCAGATTGATTGGGCAATGCGTGCCATGCCCCTTGTATACGTAGGGGACATTGCTTCTCGGAGTAATCTTGTCTATCGGGATAACTTTCAGTCATTAGTTGTACCCTGTGCAGGTTCGTCCTGTTGCTAACATTTGAAATTATGTAGCAGAATATGTTTAATAATGAATCCATGAGATGCAATACATACGTTTGTCTTAAGTTTTTGAAAAGCATTAGGACAAGAGATGTAAAAGTGTGATGTTAGTAAAAAACATGATATTTGTAACAACGTGATGTTTGTAAAAACATGATGCTCGTGAAAACGAAATATCAACTCAACATTTGTGGTAAACCTTAAGGAGTCAGGATACCTTTTTTTGGTGACAATATGCTTTCGAACTAACCATGCTTCAGTTAGGACTTTCAAGGGTTGTAACGTGGCTTGGTTCACGGTTTAAGAAACAAAGGATAAAGGCTCAAAATTTGATTGTACCCACCCCTCTTCGTGATGATCTTCAATCCTAAGCTCAGTTAATTCAACTTATGCATTCAGTTTCTATGAGACTTTTGGATTTGCACCTTTGATAATGATGATGGTTCACAAGCGAAGAAAACTTTTGAGATGGCAGCCACTTCTTCCTTTTGGTAGTTACAACATTGTGTTGTTCAGGAATTTATTGACTTCTCTTTTTTTCTTCATATTTTTGATATCCCTAACTTTTGCCTGGACTGTCTATTTTGAGTTTACAGTCAGCGGGATGCCTTAGTTTTTGCCTAAGTCATCTTTTTGATTCTTGACTTAGCAGGCTTTTCTTTGTATATATGTTTTTTCATTTTTTTCTTTTTGAAAGATACTGACTGCCTTGCTTAATGATTGATGAACCATCGTTGGCTTTTGATTGATGTCTCCAACACTTCTTTGATGTGTGCGGACGATCGCTTGTGATTGAAACCTTTGTTGAAAGGTGTACTGAATGATTCTCTTAAAATAGAATGCACAGCCAAATTAACTGAGAACTACCCTGCCCCAGGTTATGATCAAGGGTTTTCAATTAGTACGAGAAAGAACTTCTACTTCTTAGGCTCAAAGGGGTTAACGAGGGATTATCATCCTTATATCTCCACTGTTTAGGAATTGAAACAATGCCTGTACATCGTCAACATAGTCTGTTCAAAAGCATACTGTATGAGGTTGCGGTATCGTTTTCGTCATCCTCCCTCAAAAGGCATACAGCTTTAGCAGGAGTTGAGTATCATAAAACATATGCAAAGTAAAGACGCAATTTAGATGAGTGATAGCGAAATAATTTATTCAAGACAAACATATGCAATGCACTGATGATGACTATTAAAACAGATAATGTCTATCATAAGTCGAATGTTTAAACAAACAGAATAGAAATTGCAAACAAAAGTAAATCTAATGATCTAAAACGTTCATCCTTCTAGCCACCCATAGTATTAGCAATCTTGTTGTGATTAGGCATGAGAGCAGTGATCACATTAGGAGTTGCAGGATGGTCGAACTCAATTTCACCAGCGTCGATCATATCTTGGATCTTGTTCTTCAACGACCAACAATTCTCTGTGTCATGTCCAATACTATCAGAGTGATAAGCGCATCTTGCATTAGGATTATACTGATGAGATAAGGTGTTGGGCTTCAGAGGAGGATCCTTTAAAGTAATCAACCCTGCTTTAAGCAACTGTTGTAACGCTTCGGCCAAAGTTATGTTGATCTTTGTGAATTGCCTTTTAGATGCACCTTGTTTACGTTGGTTGCCCCTTTGTTGTGTCGGCACTTGATTGGAGGCTAGGACCGCCCCCACAGTATTAGATTCATTCCTCTCATTGTGCGCTTTCTTTGAGGTATTAGCATACGTAGCCACTTGAATTTTACCGCTTCGAATACCGCTTTCAACACGTTCCCCAGTCAGTATGAGGTCAGTGAATCCAGATGACGAACTTCCCAGCAAATGACTATAGAAGGGGCCAGTCAGTGTATTCATGAACATATCTACCATCTCTCTGTCGGCCAAGGAAGGTTTGACTCTTCCAGCTAGATCTCTCCATTTCTGAGCATACTCCTTGAAACTTTCCTTAGGTCCCATAGACATGCTTTGTAGTTGCATGCGAGTTGGTGCGAGATCGGAATTATATTGGTATTGCTTATAGAAGGCAACAACTAAATCCTCCCAGGTGTGGATGTTGGTACTTTCCAGTTGATAGTACCATTCGAGTTGAGTTCCAGATAAGCTTTCCTGAAAGAAATGGATCCAGAGCCTCTTATCAGCAGTGTGAGGTTGAATCTTCCTTACATAAGACCTCAAGTGTAGTTTAGGACAAGAGACTCCATCATACTTAGCAAAAGCGGGAGTTTTGAATTTTGGAGGAATAACGACCCCAGGCACAAGTCCAAGCTCTTCAAAATCCAGCCCAGGTACCTTCTGAATTTCCACACTTCTCAGACGCTCTTCTAACATCTTGTATTTGTCATCGGGATGTTCGCCCTCATGGTAATAGTCCTCTTCTTCTTCAGAGAGTTCGGCAGAGTCGTGATTACTTTTTGCATCAGTTTTGATACTAGCATCATCATCTTGCTCATCCTCATCACTGTCTTCAGAGGGTTCAGCATCCCTGAGTTGCAAGATTGGTCTAAGCTTTTTCACCTGAGTCTTCTTACCCTTCTTTTTCTTCTTTTTAGTCAGCATGGCTTTCAGCTCTTCTTGCCCCTTGGACAAATTCAGAATCAAGGCTTGGAACTCAGTGTTTTGAGCTTGGAGATCCTTAACTGATTGTTCGAGATTCATGATGCTGAAATAAACAGCGAGGAAGGATGAGAAATCCATCATAGGAAACCTGTTATGCGATGTTATGAATGCAAATGAAATGTTTTCAAGGATCTTTAGGGAATATAGTTAGCACATTTAGAAAATGGTTTGGTCGCGTCTTTGTCTGAAGAAGTCTTTCTTTGAGAATCGAGCTCACCATATCGAGTGGGTCATCGCCTCTGATTCGAGATCCTTCTGAACTTGAAAGTATATGGCTAGAGGAAAGTAAATCCTCTTGCCCCTAGATAAGTATTGTGTCTTTGAATTGGAAGGTATGTGGCTAGAGGAAAATAAATCCTCTTGCCCCTTGATTAGGACATCAACCTTTGATAGAGGTACCTGAAATTGTGCGCCCTAAATCCCTAAGATCCTTGAAAGGGTTAGTTAAATCATGTTATGCTTATGATGTCATGATGTCATGATGTTATGCGAATGAAGTTTATTTGGCATAGTGTGAGATAGTAAGGACAAACAAGTCCTTTTAACAAAACCTGCAAGGAAATGAAGGTTAGTAGTGAACACAATAAGTCACACAAGTCACGCAAGTCACACAAGTCACACAATTTTTGGCTTAAGGCTTGCATGGAGTCTGATCAGGTGTCCTTCCCAAGGGTGTTTCTATGGATAAGGAGATTTCAGCAACAGGTTCTATAAGTTATCCAGAATTGTCAGCCCTTCTAAAGCACCCTCGGACATGATGCATTCGCACCATGCAATGATACTTTGAGAAAGAACCTATCTGAATTGTAGCATCGGGTAGCGACTAGTTCTTAACATTTGTCAAGAGTAGTCCCCCCACTACGTTCCTAAAGGCCAGGATGGGTTAAGGGTAACTAAAGGTCCTTGAGCTCCGGCGCACCCACAGACACATACATAGACCCCCCTCATTTGAGAAAGGTGTGCATATGCTATGGAGTCCTAACTCAAGCGTGAACTTCATATTGACTCATCTCCCACATATGTGAAAGAGGTCGCCATGACTATGCCACTCCTAATCTTAAGTGTTCTTGAATCCGGGAATAGGATTCGTCCTTCAATTTTCCCAAAACAGCCCAGAAAAAATAAAACAAGCAAAACAAACAATAGAAAACAATTAAGTGATTCCTAAACTTTTAAGATAACCCCTCTTTTATCGAAATTTAATCCCCAGCAGAGTCGCCAGTTCTGTAATACGGTGAACCGACTTTTTAATAATCGAAATGTCGCGGTTAAGCAAGAGTCGCCACCGACTTTTATTTTATCCAAACAAATTCAGAAAGGCTAAAAGAAACAGAAAAAACCTTTTAAAGAAATCTAAGTTCGGGGGGGTAATTTATGCAAAGGGAAGGTGTAAGGCACCCTTTGCATCCATGGTTTTCCATGGGCTCTTAATTGCTTTGCTTGCTCGTTTGTCTTTAGAAAAAGTAGATGAAAGAAAAGAAAAAAAAAAGTGGACTTTAGCTCGTAAATGAGCGTAGCCAGTTTTTTAAGAATTGTGAGAAAGAATATGAAAATTGAGCATTGCAAGGCAATTAGGGGCAATTACCTTAAACTCAGATGATAGGTCTCTTTTTAGCCTTTCAGAATGAAAGGGTCTATCCTTGCCAGAAGAGGGCAGGAAGCCTTTCGTTTGGAGGTAGAAGGGTCATCGAAATATCCTTTGCCATAAGACTGTCCCATGCCATAGGAGGGGCAGGTAGTCTAAGGCAAGGATCAGAATAAGCCATTTTCGTAGGCAGCCAGAAGATACCTCAGCCTTTTTCCGTAGGCAACTTCCGAGGGTCGAGGTCATTTGTGTATCGAAGGCAGCATCATTTAGGATCGTGACCTTTTTATCGAGGCAACATGGCTGAGGTATCCTTGTATTCGAGGGACTTGGCTTATTCTGCAAAAAACACAAAGGCAACAGGCAGCAGGCAACAGGCAACAGGCAACAGAGAGGATTACCCAAAAGCGTGCGTGTGTGCAACATTCACGTGGTTCAATTCAGTTATTTATCTTGTAATTAGTGACTCTAATCCAGTTTAAATTTGCACCCCCTAAATTACTAACCACGCAGTATATAAAGCAATAAAGGGGAAGGGAAATTGAAACCAGCGGATCCCCAATGGGGTTTGTCACAAGTAATAATAATAAAAGGCAAAAAATAGGGTTTAGGGTTACCAACAACGTAGCTTTGGCAATTGACAAGCCCTGAAAAGGAGAAAGAAGAGGCAGAAAGCAGAGAGTGAGTGCATTATCAAGCTCGAGGGCAAACTTCATTAACCACAAAAGAAAATAGAAATATAAATTAAAAATAGAATAGAGAGAAAGTACTTAGCTTTTCCTGACAGGGTTGAGGGCAAGGGTTTGCCAGAAGCGTTGACTCTGACCATTGAGAATTAGCTTTTGAATTTGATTTGATATGGTTGATAGGGCGCCTTTAAGGTTAACCCTGAAAAGAAACAAGGCAGAGAAAAAATGAAGGCGGAACAAACCCTAATTCTAAAAATAAACCAAATAGTATTTAAATTAAATTAAATAGAGTACTTAACTTCGTATTTTGGATCAGGCGCGTAGTCGGGATTAATCATATTGCTAACCCTGAAAAGGCATAAATAATAAAAAAAACATTCAGTGTAGGGCATGATCTTCGTAAACCCTGATTAGGGTACGAATTTAATAAAGTAGCAAAATTGATTTGATTAATTATTGGTTTCGCAACCTAATTAATTTAATTGAAGAAAAGAAAATAATTATAATCAGACAAAAGTATTTTTATGATTTTATGAATTAAAATAAATGTGAATTTAAAGATATTAAATGAATTTTAAACAATTAAAAGAAATAAATAAAAACCATTATCATAATTATTAAAAATAAATGGTATAAGAAATAAATATAATAAAAATAAATAATACAAATAAAATAAATAAATGTTATAAATATTATTTATTATTATATATAAAAAAGAGTATAAGGTTTTCTAATAAAAAAAACTATAAAAGAAATAATATATATATATATATATATATATATATATATATATATATATAATTAATAACAAACGGGTTATGTAATTAAGCATAAAAAAAAAATTGAAAACTTATCTTTTTGATTCGGTGTGGCAAGGCTGAAGGCGCATGGCGTGGATCTGCAGTCTGATGTGCGTTGGATGGAGGAAGGCTGAGATCTGACGGTTGGATGCGAGAGGGTCCATGGCACGCGTGTGGGCTAGGCACATGCAGGACGCGCGCCAAATTCTTTTTTGTACCAGCAAATCGCGCCAGGCCACGTAATCGTCTCCTCCATGAAAATCCTGCAACACATCTTTCACAGCGCTATCCATATATGCGCTATAAAAAGTAGTCCTCTATTACACCTGCAAAATTGAAAGAGGGCCAAAACACAACAAGAAATTTGGCGCGACTACGCCATTAAGATCGTCCAGCACTCCTGAACGCGATTATGGCCATGGTTTTATCTAATTTTGCCTATAAACAAAAGCCCCAAATTGAGGTTCAAAACCCTAACCATGGAGAACCTCTGTACCTGTGCTTATCGTTCAATTAAACCATACAGAAAGTTTGCAAACACAATCATAAACATAAATATGCAATCGGAACATGAGTATGTCGCATGAATTTGGTGAATCGGCTTTAAACAAAAAATTGCAAACCGTGAGTTTCTGATGGTGATTCTGGATGCTTCAAGCTTCGTTCGTGATTGAGAAACGATCAGTTATGTTCTAGGAATATGTTAGCACCTTCAAAACTCCTTGAACTCGCCTCAATTGCCAAGAACAAATTTGACTTTTCCTTCACTTTTTGCACTCGGTTTTGGGTTCTCTTCACTGCAAAAATCTGAACCCTTGCATCTGAATAGCTTGTATATTTATAATGGATGGATTAGGGTTGATAAATTTGCATGAGATCTTCATAAATCTTTGATTGAGACTTGATTGAAATTTAGATTTTTGAATGAATCTTTTTGGTGCAAATCTTACTTCTTTTGACCAAAATTATATCTTCTTATTCCAATCATTCCTTGGCTGGTTAAAGGAGAATATTTGATTGAGTTTTTTTCTTAAAAGTCAAAGCAAATCAAATTTTTATTTATTTCTTTATTTTATGTAATTTTATTTGTGATTTAAAGTCATAAAAAACCATAAACTAATCAATAAAATAACAAAATGTCAAGAATTTTATTTTTTGGGCGTGTATGGGCTTGGCATGAAGATTTGGTAAGAAGGAAATGGGCCCATTAGCAAAAAGGGATCAAACTTCTTCATATTTTTCCTTCCAAAATGACCTAACTTTGACAAGGCCTATCTCCTTCAATTTTGGAGGTATGGAAGTGTTCTAGGACATTTTGGAAACCTTAGAGAGTCCTCTAACCAGTGCCTTTGGTCCCATGTCAAAATCATTTTCCATTCTCATTTTATGATCTTTTGAAAAAAAGTGTCTTTCTGTTGACTTTTGTAAAGGACCTATAATGTATGAAGCCATATCTCTTAAACCGTTGACCTATGAGCACTGATTCTTGGGCCATTGGATAGAGGAATGAATTCCCTTCAAAATGAGCTTTGGTGGGAATTTTTCTGATGAAGTATGAATATTTGGTGAATTTTCAAAGTTTGGTTGATTTTTTTCAGTTCATGCCCAAAATAGTAACTTTTGACTTTTGACTTCTCTGATCTTTCCTTGCATCATCATGATCAACCCTTGATCAAATGATGATTTTAGGGTTATGAGGATGTTGTTGACCAAATATCTTGAGTTTTGACTATATATTGACTTGAAATGACTGTTTTGCCCTTGATAGTCGACTGTTGACCTAATCAGGATTTGGGGGCCTAAATTTGCTCTGTTTGACTTGAAACTTTATATGGAGATACTTTGGGATGTTAGTGACCATATGGAACCACCTTGAGCCATTGATTCAATGATTTTCCATCGAATTAATCAAACCCTAATTCAGAGCTTTTGTATAGGAGAGTGTGTTTTGGAGCTTTGTGTTTTGATTTGATTTTGTGTATGGAAAATAGCATGGGCAAATTTTGGGGTATGACAAAAAGGAAATTGAAGATTGCTTGAGAAATTTAGAGGCTTGTGAGGAGATGAATCCATTTGAAACTCAAATTGAAGAGTTGAAGGATGAACCTAAAGTTGAAGAGCAAAAGGTGGAGTTGAATGTGTTACCGTCTCACTTGAAATACGTGTTTCTCGGTCACAATTCTACTAAGCCGGTTATCATTAATAGTGGTTTGTCTAACAAGGAAGAGCATCGATTGAAGGAAGTGTTGATAAAGAATCAAGAAGCAATAGGATGGGTTTTATCCGACTTGAAGGGTATTAGTCCGGCCTATTGTATGCATAAGATTATGTTAGAAGATGATTTTCGGCCCGTGGCACAACCTCAAAGGCGATTGAATCCAACCATGAAAGAAGTTGTTAGAAAAGAGGTTGTGAAGTTATTAGAGGCGGGGATGATTTATCCCATCTCCGATAGCGAATGGGTGAGCCCGGTGCATGTGGTTCCTAAGAAGGGTGGATTGACAGTTGTGAGAAATGAGAAGAACGAGTTGATTCCTTCGAGAGCGGTGACCGGGTGGCGTATGTGTATTGATTATAGGAGGTTGAACCAAGCAACAAGAAAAGATCACTTTCCATTACCTTTTATGGATCAAATGTTAGAGAGGTTAGCCGGAAGAAATTTCTATTGCTTCTTGGATGGTTATTCGGGATACAATCAAATATCAGTGAATCCGGCGGACCACGAGAAAACTGCTTTTACATGTCCTTTTGGCGTTTTTGCATACCGAAGAATGCCATTTGGACTATGTAATGCTCCTGCAACATTTCAAAGGTGCATGCAAGCTATCTTCTCTGATTTGATCGAGAAAAGCATTGAGGTGTTCATGGATGACTTTTCTGTGTACGGGTCGTCATTTGACTTGTGCTTGAAAAACCTTGAGGTGGTAATGGAGAGATGCATTGAAACAAATTTGGTTCTCAACTGGGAGAAATGCACTTTCATGGTGACAAATGGGATTGTTCTTGGCCACAAGGTTTCTTCAAAGGGGCTTGAGGTCGATCCGGCAAAAATTGAAGTTATTGAAAAGCTTCCCCCTCCGGTGAATGTGAAAGGCATAAGGAGCTTCTTGGGACATGCTGGGTTCTATAGAAGATTCATCAAGGATTTCTCCAAGGTCGCAAAGCCTTTGAGTAATTTGCTCAACAAAGGTATGGAATTTAATTTTGATGAATCATGTCTAAAAGCTTTCCTAGAACTTAAAGCAAATTTGACCACCACACCCATAATTGTCGCTCCTAATTGGTCGCTTGAGTTTGAACTCATGTGCGATGCGAGTGACTATGCGGTTGGTGCAGTCTTAGGCCAAAGGAAGAACAAACAATTCCATGCTATTCATTATGCGAGCAAAGTTTTAAATGAGGCACAGGTTAACTATGCCACTACCGAAAAAGAATTGCTCGCAATTGTATTTGCATTGGAAAAGTTTCGCTCTTACCTCATTGGTTCTAAAGTGGTGTGTTATACTGATCATGCCGCAATCAAATATCTTCTCACCAAGCCTGATTCAAAACAGAGGCTTATTCGGTGGATTCTTTTGCTTCAAGAATTTGATCTTGAAGTGAAAGATAAGAAAGGTACAGAAAATTTGATTGCGGATCATTTGTCTCGGTTAGTGAATACCGAGGTGACAAACAATGAAAAAGAGGTGAGGGAAGAATTCCCAGATGAAAAACTGTACATGGTACAAGAAGTTAGACCCTGGTTCGCAGATATGGCTAATCACAAAGCATCTGGCTGGATACCGGAGGATCTAACTTGGAATCAAAGAAAAAAGTTTTTAAACGATGCTAATTTTTATGTTTGGGATGATCCTCACTTGTTTAAGTTGAGTAGTGACAATCTTTTGAGAAGATGTGTCGCGGATGAGGAGACAAAAAGCATTTTGTGGCATTGCCACAATTCGCCTTATGGTGGTCATTTTAATGGTTTGCGTACGGCCACAAAAGTCCTTCAATCGGGATTTTGGTGGCCTACTTTGTTCAAAGATGCTTACCACCATGTTGCCTCATGCGACAGTTGTCAACGAACTGGTGGAATAGGGAAAAGAGAGGAAATGCCCCTCCAAAGTATTGTAGAAGTAGAAGTATTTGATTGTTGGGGCATTGATTTTGTTGGACCCTTCCCTTCCTCAATGTCAAATGAATACATCTTGGTAGCTGTGGATTACGTGTCTAAGTGGGTGGAAGCGATTGCTTCACCCAAAGCGGATGGTAAGACCGTGATAAAGTTTTTGAAGAAAAATATATTTTCGCGGTTTGGCTCGCCAAGAGTATTAATTAGTGATGGTGGATCTCATTTCTGTAATGCTCCGCTTGAAAAAGTGTTGGAGCAATATGGAGTAAAGCACAAGGTAGCTACTCCCTATCATCCACAAACTAATGGGCAAGTTGAGAGGACCAATCGAGAGATTAAGAGAATTCTTGAGAAAACTGTGTCTAGTTCTAGGAAGGATTGGTCAATGAAGTTAGATGAAACCTTGTGGGCGTATCAGACCGCTTTTAAAGCACCGATCGGTCTTACACCATTCCAAATGGTGTATGGTAAAAGTTGCCACCTTCCCGTAGAATTAGAACATAAGGCATATTGGGCTTTGAAGCTTTTGAATTTTGACCACAAGTTGTGTGGAGAGAGAAGAAAAATCCAACTTAATGAGTTGGAAGAGATGAGATTGCATGCCTATAAGTCTAATTCGATTTACAAGGAAAAAACCAAATTCTATCATGATAGTAAGGTTAGACTGAAGGACTTTAAGGTAGGGCAATTAGTTTTACTTTTCAATTCCCGGTTAAGACTTTTTCCGGGAAAGTTGAAGTCTAAATGGTCTGGACCGTTTTTGGTCAAAGAGGTTAGAAGCCATGGGGCTATTGTGATAGAGGACCAAAAATCAAAGCAAGAATGGGTAGTTAATGGTCAGAGGTTGAAGGTTTATCGAGGATGCGATTTTAATCGTGAAACTTGTGTTTTATCGTTTGGTGATCCTTGATTGCCTTTGACCGTCGAGCTGACCGACGTTAAACAAAGCGCTTATTGGGAGGCACCCCAATTTGTAATTATTCAGCTTGTTTTATGTGTTTTTTACCGTTTATGTTTTTTGCGTTCTGGTCGAGCCAAAATCAGTCTACCGGTAAAGTTACACTTGCTGGTAGAAGAAAAATTTTTCTGTGTTCTGTCAAGCCCGCTTAGCGCGCTCTATCCCGCTTAGCGCGCTTTGATGATTTTTGAACCCTTAGTTCCAGAGATAAGCGCGCTTAGCGCACTTCAGACCCCGCTTAGCGCGGGTGGTTTTTCAAAAAAAAATATATATATATATATTTTGAAGGTTGGGTCTTTGTTTCTGACCCGGCCCAGCGCGTTTTCTGAAGGGAAAATAGGGTTTTGAGGTCTTTGTGCCTCATTTTCCCCATTTTTGCTCTTCTAAGCTTGCTTTCTCTTTGTTTCTCCATTTTAGTCTTTGCTCTTTCTTCATCTTCATCATCACCAAGGTAAGCAGCTTCTTCTCCATTTCCTTTTCTATTTCTTTATGCTTGTTTTATATCTTAGGGTTTAATTGTAGATTAGGAATAGAAATTTTGTGGTTAGGGTTTGTGTTTTGAAAACTAAGTGATATAATCTGATTTCCAGTGCCTTGTACATGTTTAGAATAGAATTTGGGTGCTGGAAATGTTTGGTTGCAACCCTGGTTCGCAGGGAATTTTTCTGCAAATCGCAGAGCCCGCTTAGCGCGGTAGGCGCGCTTAGCGCGGTAGGCGCGCTTAGCGCGGTCTGGGGATTTCAGAAAAATTCCCTCTTCTGCCTGTTTTTGTTTGATGCAGGGGGAGTGTTCTATTGCTTTGATTCTGATTGTAGCTGTTTATTTTTGTTATTTTTATGTTAACATGTTGGTTTTGTGTTGCCATTTCTTTAATTATTTCAGATGGGACCGAAATTCTTAGGCTCTAAGAAGCGAAAGACCGGAACCGAAGGTGGCAGTTCTTCTCAAGCACCTAGGGCTATTCCGTTTAATCAAAACCGGTTCAAGAGTCATGTCCAAGAGGAGAGGTACAAGAAGTTAGAGGTTAGGACATGGTGGCCAGAGAGAATTGTGAGGATCAATCCTGAGGGAACCTATGGGTGGTGTCATCACACCATTGAGGAGTATGGTTGGCTTAGACTTTGTGAGCCTGCACCTAAGTTTCATTTGGAGATTGTAAGAGAGTTCTATGCTAATGCCGTTCCAAATGAAGAATTTCCGGTTGAAGGTGTTCCCTTTGAGTTCAAAACTTGGGTGCGTGGTAAGGAAATTGATTTTTCTCGTCAGGCTATCCGTGAGTTTCTTGGAACTCAATTACCTTTTGAGGATGGTGAGCTGTGTGGGTATCATGTGCAATTAGCAAGGGGTAATTTCGATTGGGAGCATTTGAGGGAGGTCTTGTGTTCGGCTGGGCAGTCTTATGATCTTAATCCTTCACAACAGCCCCAGAAATTCTCTAGGAAGTCGTTGTCTACTAATGCTCAGATTCTCATGTCTGTGGTCCTTCATGATTTGAGGCCTAGGAGTCACACTTCTTCTTTACCTGCTGAGTCTGCTGCTTTGGTTGCTCGTATGATTGAGCATGAGCCGATTGATATTACTCGCATTATTGCGAATGAGCTGAAGAGGGTTGCTTTGAGTGGAACTCGCCATGGTGATCGTGCTCCCTGCAAGTTGATATTCCCGGGTTTGATCATGAATCTGTGCAGGAAAGCTAGAGTGCAGATTCCTTCTGAGGGGCTTATGTCCATTGACACTTTTATTGATGATACTTTTATTGAGCGTTATTGTTTATCCAGGTTAACTGCTGTTCCTGTTGCTGCTGCTCGCCCTGCTCGCCGCCGTAGTGATCCTGATAGAGAGGAGAACTTGGCATTTCATATGGCACATCAGAGAGCATTCATGTTTATGCATGACGCTATGTCTCAGTTGAGGTTGCAGATGATGGAGCCCCATGTGGCTCATCCGTGGAGTTCTCGCCAAGATTTGGTGGATTATGCTAATTGGCGTGAGGTCAGTCCATTTCCTGAGGAGGAGGGAGATGGTGGCGAGAATGAGAATGTGGAAGATGAGGAGGATGAGTAGTTCTTTTTAGTTAGTATGTTTAGTGCTAGTTTTTTTTTTTTTTTGACTTAAGCTTTGTAGTTTTTTGTTCCGTCCTTTTATAGGATGAGGTATTGTGAACCTTAGGCATTGCTATGCCTTTTTGGATATTTTGACACCTGTTGGTGTTTGTTTTAATTTATTAAGTTTTTAGTTTAATTGCTTTTATTTCTATATACATATGCAATTGTGTTTTTTTTAAAATTTTTGTTGTTGTTCTTGTGAAAGTGCTTCCTTTGATGAAGCAAGCTTTTACAACCAATTGGGGCGGTGATGATATAGTGTGAAATTAGTACGTGCAAGGTACATTTCTACCGTTCCTTTAATATACCATGAATGAGATGCTTGTAATTGTACAAATGAGATGTCATATTTTCTTTAACAAATATAGTTCAATAATGAATCATTTTAGTTCTAAAACTAGTGTGAGGAGCCTTTCCATTGTACATATATATATTATTTTGTGGTTACCAACAATGTGCGTTTAACTCGTGTTTATTATGTTTAATCTTGCGTTTTTTATTTTAATTGTGTAAAGCATGAAAGTGATCAAAGCATTTTGTTTCGCATTACGAGTATAACTTCTCTTCCAAATATAACCTACCCGGTGAGTGTGTGAGTATTTGCTAACCACTTTGAGCCATTTTGCCAAGATTCAATCGGTATCATGTCATGCCGTATAATTGCCGATTTTTGATTTGAATCTTGATGACTTTCTTTGAACCTTGAAAAGTACCATGAAATATGGTTAGGATTGATTCCTTTTCGCCTTAGAATAGGGAGCATTCGTGATTATGTGGTGGTAATATTCAAGTTGGGGAGAATAAAATTTTGATCTTGGTTGTATTGGTGTGTAGAAGAAAATAAATAATTGCTCAAGAAAGAAAAAAAAAAAAAGAGAAAATGAATGAAAAGAAAAAGAAAAAGGAAAATAGAAGAGCTTTGTATATAGCTAGTTCCTTTAAAATAAAAAGATGAACTCTTGAGCAATAAAATTGTGTGATCGGTTGATAAGGATGTGTGGATATAATCATGATTTGAATGCTCTCTTAGGAATTGACCCCTTTTGTTTCAATGGCCTTGAGAAATGACACTTCCTTGTTAACCAACCCAAGTTTCAACCCTAAAGTCTTTGTGATTCTTGCTTTTACGCTTTTTATATAAATGTTGTGTAGATGAATGCATAATTAACTCTGGATGTTGGCGACATTGTTGTGTGAGTGTTAGGTCCTCAATTTTGTCTCTTACTAGAGAAGTGTGTATTTAGTATTAGTATCTCAAGCATGGTATTATTTGAGCAAGGGTGAGATGTTGCTTGTGTGCTTATGGAATTTGAACCACCCATTTGTTCTTGTCTTAGCTTGTGCTCTCTTGGTTTTGCTTGTTGATTGTTTTTGTGTTTGTTTTCGTTTGAGGACAAACAAAGGTTTAGTTGGGGAGAGTTGTTAGTTACCAATTTGTGTAAATATCTTAGGTAATTTTTGGTAACTCTCAAGTCTTTTCGTGGTTAATAGTAGTATTTTATTGTCATTTGGTATATATTTATTCTTATATTTATATTATTGTTGAATAGTTCTTATCTTTGCAATCTATGTTGGATTTTGTAGTTTTTATAGATAATTGGAAGCTTGGACCATGGAAAAAGCGTTTTGAAGATGTTCCAAGACCAAAGCCAAGGATTGCTGAAAAGAGGTAGCGCGCTAAGCGGGGTTGAGCCCGCTAAGCGCGCTTTTGAAGAAAAGAAGGAAGTTCTGGCAGAGAGTTCCGCGCTAAGCGAGGTCTGGAGCCCGCTTAGCGCGGTTGGGCGGTTTAAGCAATTAATGATAGCGCGCTTAGCGGGCTGCACCGCGCTAAGCGCGGTCTGCGAAACTTTGTTTATTTGTTTATGGGCCAGATCACTTTTGAAGGGGGTTAGAGATATTTTGGAGAGAAACAAGAGCAATATACACTGTAGCAAACATAGAATTGAAGATTGAAAGCCTTGATCGTCGATTAATCGCCTTTGATGCTTGTTGATCTTCATCCTTTCCTTCTTATGCAAGCTACCATTCTCATGGATAGCTAAAACCCTTTTGTATCAAGATAAGATGTAATCTTCCTAGCCTTTTGTATGTTTTTCTTGTGAATATATGTGTATGAACAAGTTATGATCAATATAGATGGTTTAGTTTGTTTATTAAAGCTTTTTCTTTGGTATAAATGTTTGAGACATCAATGTTTGTATCTAGACCTAACTCATCATCTTTCAAACTATAAGTTGCAGACATGGATTTAGAGTTTGATGTTTACTAAGTATCGGTTTTAAAACGTTATTTGTATTGTTTAAACGGTGGAGAAATCGTCGGTTAAACAATACGGTAAATCTGACTATATCGTTGCGGACACGGACGATATAGGTGTCGATACGTAATTATATTGATCGTTAGCAAGTTCATAAGCATCTATTTATAAGGAAACATACAAACTTAGGTCGATGAAATCGAATCTTGATACATTTTCTTTAACTTAGAACTTTCATTAATTTACTCTTTGCTACTAAAAGTGTTGAATGATCTTTTGCAAACCCAACTTTAAAGTAACATTAACTCAAGACAAAATAGGCTATAGAACGGCGGTGATATCGCAATAATCCCTGTGGAGACGATAATAACGAAAAGTACACCACAATACTCTTTCAACACAATGCATGTACATCGTCAGCAGGATCTTGTTCCAAAGGCATACAATTAGTGATTCATGTGTTTTTGATTTTCATCATTCTCCTTTTTTAGTTGCTTAAGACAAATGAGTGAAGTATCAATGAACATAATGACAAAGATGAAATGATTTGAGAAAAACATGTATATTACATTTTTATTTATTCAAACAGAATGAGCTTCTTACAATGGATAGTACTTGATAACAACAAAAGTAGTACAATTGAAAATACTAAAGAAATCTATACAATGGCAAGTTTGGCCTTATTCTAATGCAAATGAAATGTTTTCTGACAAACATGAAAGTCTTCATGTTCCACTAGTGGAAGCTCCATTGTGAGGTGGCATGGGATTGTTGACCACATTAGGTGCCGCAGGTGTGAATGTAATCTCCTTTGCATCAAGCAGATCCTGAACCTTGTCTTTGAGAACTCTGCACTCTTCAGTGGTGTGACCAGATCCTCCAGAGTGGAATTCACACTTGGCATTAATCTTGTAGTTTGGAGGGAGAGGATCAGGAGGAGGCCTCGCTTCAGCTAATTGAATCAGTTTTTGATCAAGCAAGGCGGCGAGAAGTTGGCTATAGGACATTGGCACACGATCATACACCCTTTTTGGCCTATTCTGTCTCTGTTGACCTTGTCTCTGTTGATAACCTTGTTGTTGTTGTTGAACATATTGCTGATACGGAACCCAAGGTTGTTGACCAACAGGTGCCACATAAGCTTGAGGAGCGGTGGCGTTCACTTGATAGTAGGGAGCTTGATCTTGAGCAGAAGCAGCACTAGTCCAACCTTCTTTCTTTTTGATGAAATTACCTTGAGGTTTTTTGTACCCATATTGATTTGCGGCAGCAGCATTGGCGGGATTCTGGATCTTACCAATTTTCAAGCCATTCTCAATTCTTTCACCAATCCTAACTAGATCGGAGAAACCAGAAGAAACACTACCCACCATCCTTTCATAGTAATGCCCTTGAAGAGTGTTCATGAACATATCAACCAGTTCGGATTCAGAAAGTGGTGGATTAACCTGAGCAGCCATTTCTCTCCACCTTTGGGCATATTCTTTGAATGTCTCATTGGTCCTTTGCACCTGATTCTGTAGTTGCAACCTAGTCGGCTCCATGTCAATGTTGTATTGATATTGCTTGAGAAAGGCATCAGACAAATCCTTCCAAGATCGGATCCTATTACGCTCCAGGTTCATATACCAGTTCAAAGATGCCCCAGACAAGCTATCTTGAAAGCAATGGATGAGCAATGAGTCATTGTGGATGTGAGAAGCCATCTTACGACAATACATGATGATATGGCTTTTTGGACAACTTAAACCCTTGTACTTCTGGAAGTCGGGAGTCTTGAACTTAGGAGGGACAACCAGATTAGGAACTAGACACATATCCTCAGCATCCATCCCATAGGAACTAAATCCTTCAATGGCTCGAATTCTTTCCTCAAGGATTTTGTACTTCTCAGCAGATTTCTCAACGGGTCGAGCTCTTTCAGCAGTTGGTATTGTTTGCATTTCTGGATTAGCAGAACGAGTACCACAGAAAGCAGGAATAGGAATCTCTGTTTGAGAAGGTGGCACAGGGAATGGGAAGACGGGATCAGCCATAGTCATTGCTCCAGAAGTCACGGGTATAGTCCCACCTTGGTTTGGAGCTCCAAGGGTATCAACAGTCATGAAGTTGAATGGCATCCCAAGAGTAGCATTAGTCCTTGCTTGGAACTCAAATGGAGTAGAAGAAGGTGGAACGACCTCAAGTTGGCTAGCAGCAGCTTGGTTACCAACAACGGGAATCTCTTGTGTAGCAGGAACCCTTTCAGTTCGCAAGGCTTGGATAGCTTCCAGGATAGCATCGACCTTAGTTTTCATTTGATCCATCTCTTCTCTAATGGCAGCTTGATCTTGTTCATAGTTCTCCATGATTCTTCTTCTGTGAGCTCTTGTCAGATATCGGTGTGGAGGAATCGTCTTGACTGGTCTGATGGAGAGGAAGAGTGGTAAGAGTCTTGATAACCATGGATGCACATGCATGAATGCAAAAATGTTAATGATGCAAATGTAGCAGGAATCAGGATCAAGGATCAAGGCCTCTTGGATAACAGCTTCTCATGATCAATAAGATATGGTCGAATCCTCCAGATTCAGAGGTTCGACGTTGCTTTTTGGATAAACAGCTTGTGCATAAGTCAAAGATGGTCGAACCCTCCAGATTCAGAGGTTCGACGTTGATTCTGATAGATAACTGATGTAGAACTTCTGTATAAGTCAAATGTCCCAGGATCAAAGGTTCGACGCCTTTTTGAATGCCAGGAAAACCAATAGTCACCAACATAACATGTACCTGCACCTGTATAGAGTATGATTCCCTCCCCACTCACAGGTGTAGTCTAGGTCAGGGTAAGGTCATGAAACGCAGTATACGGTCCGCCCGAAGGTAAGCATCGTCACAGCGCGGATGCGGGTGACGATAATACCTCCGTTTGAAACCACTACTCTGCTCGTGGTCACATAATCCATCCCGAGACGTACACCTCGAGACAAACTATGCTCCCACTCTATCCTAGGGTCCCTAGAGTGCACTCATAGCCTGTGTATTGTGCCTTTTACCTCATAGAACATCCCACCCAACCTGCAAATAGAGAGAAAATATGTGGCCCCCACGGGGACCCATAATATAGTCCAGATGCATGCGGGAAGTAAACATGATATGCAAACAGGAAATAGACATGATATACAAACATATATACAAAATGTAAACACATAAATAAATAAATAAACACCCAATAAAAGAGACAAACAAAGGCTAGGATCGACTTGCTAAGAATGGACCAGCACAGGTCTATCACGTCCCCAGCAGAGTCGCCAGCTGTCGCACGCTCGCGAAAATGAAACAACAGAGTCGCCACCAATATATTTATCCCAAAGAGGAAAGGAATATCGGAAAACCTAGAATAAAGAAAGGATAAGAAAAGGTCTTTCGACCAGAGGTAGGGTACGGAAGTCGGTTACGCGAGGGGAAGGTGCTAGCACCCCTCACGCCCATCGTACTCGATGGTATCCACCTATGTTTGTTGTTATCTAAAGGGTGTATAAATATAAAGCTTAGTTACTGAGGGAATGCATGCAAATGAACAAAGAAGAAACACGGGGAAAATAAGTTTTATAAATAGTTGTGCTCGCTTAGGCCCCGCGACCTAATGCCTACGTATCCTTTTCAGGAATCAGAGCGCCGTAGTTCGGCTCTTTAGTTTTTGTTTGTTTTTGTGTTTTTTAGTTGAACAGTTACATTCACACTCCGCTGCTCGACCTCTGGAGTCTTAAGCTGGGAATGGAGCGGAAATAACGTATCCGATTAAGAGAAAGAGTGCCCTGAAGGCAAGAGAAAGAATGCCTCGGAGGCAAGAGAGAGAAGAGAGAAGATTGGTTTGTGTCTTTTAAATGTAATTCCATGATGAACAAAACCCAATACAAGGCTTCGCACCACTTCCATACTTTGTTTAGGTCTGAGCCTTTATTAAGTGTTTTAAGTGTTTTTGGTTGAGTGTTTTTTAAGGGAATTTACTTTGCGATTCGAATCACATAAAAATGTATAATGATTGAGAAGCAGATTAGGGAATGAATCCCACTCACTTCTATCCCATTATGTAATGTTCAAGAAACAGATTAGGGAATGAATCCCACTCATTTCTATCCCATTAATTAATGTTCGAGAAACAGATTAGGGAATGAATCCCACTCATTTCTCTCCCATTAAGTAGTGACCGAGAAACAGATTAGGGAATAGATCCCACTCATTTCTATGCCACTAAGTGATTGAGAAACAGATTAGGGAATGAATCCCACTCATTTCTCTATCACTTTCTTAATGTGATTCGCATCTCTATTTGTTAATGTTTTAATGTTGAAAAGAAAAAGGAAACGAAAACTAGCCTAAAATGAATAACTAGCCTAATGTTATGATGGGGACTTCTAAGTCCTAATGTTGTCATGGTTTCTACCTAAAGTTAGGAATTAAAGAGACATGAAAATAAAGTCAAAATTAGAAGTCATAAGTAAGATTCACGAGCAAAATTGAGAATGATATAATGGTACCAAATTATACGCAAGCATGAAGTAACAAGCCAAAAAATATAGTACAAAAGTGGCCTAAAAATACTACTAATTTTATATTGATTTTAATGAGAGAAATTGAATTACAAGTCAAGTAAAAGACTAAAACAAATAGCCTAAAACTAATATTTTTTATGATTGTTTTTATGTGACAAAAATTGTATTAAGGTCTAAGAATACTAGGTATATGCATTTCTGAACCTGTTTCTGCTCCTGCTGTTCGTTCAGAAGCTGCACCAATAGAGGTTGTCCCTACACCTGAACCAGAAAAAGCCACATCAAAATCATCTGTTTTTGTTCATGTTCTTACACCTCCATCTTCTCCTATAACCATTCCTTCCTCTCCACCTACCACCAATCCTGTTCTGGATATACCACCCCTTCAAACTCTCTTTCCATCTCAATCTTTTCCCAATGCCACATTTGAACATACTCTCTCCACCTCTCAAAACAACCCTTGTGATTCTCCTCTTCCAACCTCTGCATCACATGAGCAGCTGCTCCGTGATTGCAACTACACTCCCAAGCCTCGTCCTGAAGCTGAAATGGTAGTGTTAGATTCTGATACTGAAGCAGAATCTTCTTATAGGTTGGATAGAGAACCTCATCCGTACTTCACTTCCAACCCTGTTTGTTCAAAAACCCAAATAAACTTCCGCCTTGAATACCCTATTGGTGTAGTTTTTGAAACAATAAAGAGGAATCTCAGAAGTACCTTTGATACTCTCAGAATTGCTGAAAGTTCTGGATTGAATGATGTTGCTATGCGGAACTTCTGGAGGATCTTTCGCAGAGAATCAGATGCTCTGTTTTTAGAACTTCAGGAAGCCTGTGTAGCTGCTGCCCCACGGCCTCGTGGAATTCTGAGGAACTATGAAGACTTCTGGTTTGCTAGTCTCAAAGGAAGACATCTGTTGGAAGAGAAGCCCTTCTTGGATGAGATGGAACAGTTAAGACTGGCTGCTGCAATGGAAGCAAATCCATGCAGGGATATTGTTATCTTTATTCCTGATCATCCTGTTCTGCTCGGAGACATCAAGACACTCTTTAACTATCTGAGGGAAAATCCTTCTAAGAAAGGCCCAAGCGTGGTCATTCCGGAAGTTGTTGACCCACCAGAAGTTGAAGGTCCTTCTGCTCCCAGAAATCTAGCTGCCATTCTTCAGGCACTTGAGAATGGAGACTCAGAAATTCCTGCTGCAGAATATGGAGATGCTTTTATGTAAGAAGCAGATGCTGAAGATCATGTTGCTGAATCAGATCCCGTTGAGGAAATTCCTGCAAATGATCTATCCATGGAAGCTACAGATCAAGTTGCTATTCCTGTGGTTGAAAGCGGTGAAACTTCTTCTGATCAATCTTCTCGTCTTGCAAGGACTCTGGAAGAAATTCAGAAGAGACATGATGAGCAAAGCTCACTCAATGCTGAGTTTAGAACTTTCATGGTGAGGCAAGATGGACACAACAATGAAATTCAAGAGATGCTGGCCAAGATCCTGTCAAAGCTAGGGTCATAGATTGAGTCTGTGTTGTCTCTTTCTTTTTGCTGCATCTGTTTTTGTGCATCTTGTCTTTCTTCTTTGTGTGTACTTCTGTACCTGTTGTTTGCACTTAAATGAAATCATCCTTTTCCTCCGTGTGTTTCTTTTTGTTTGTCTCTGAATCTTTTCTGTTTTTTGATGATATGACAAAAAGGGGGAGAAATATATGATAAATGATTTGATTTAATCAGTTGCTTTCACTAACAAGAACTGCAAGTTCTATATGGTTTAAGTGTTTTGCAGGTATAAAGAAGTGAAGAAAATCCTCAAAGCAAACACAAGAAGCAAAACCATAAGAAGCGTTATTCTGTAAAAAGAATAAGCTTATGGAAACTGAAGCAAGCTGAGTGTTGTCAAGCTTCAGAATCAGAAGCACTAATAATAGAATTTGATCCAAAATTTGTCTATTTGCTTTGACAAAATTCTATTTGCTCTGATACATTATTTTAGCCTATATGGCTCTGATACATATCATGTGTTCTAATATACATTTTATGTTCTGACTCGTTCATGCTGACTTTTGTCGTTTAGTTTTTGTTCTGTAACATTTCAGGATGTAGAGATGCTCTGGTACATTCAACAATGTTCTGATACAAATCTAGCATGAAGTGATGTTAGTAGAAATTCAAAGCTCTGAAGCTATCCGAGGGAAGCAGAAATCAGAAGCTGTGAATGTTCTAAAGATCCAGAAAACTCAAGTTCTGAAGCTGTCCTAAATGGAAGCAGAAATCAGAAGCTGTGAATGTTCTGAAGATCAAAGAAATTCAAGTTCTGAAGCTGTCCTAGATGGAAGCAGGAATCAGAAGTTGTGAATGTTCTGAAGATCAAAGAAATTCAAGTTCTGAAGCTGTCCTAAATGGAAGCAGGAATCAGAAGCTGTGAGTGGTCTAAGGATCTAAAGAAATTCAAGTTCTGAAGCTGTCCAATGGAAGCAGAAGTCAGAAGCTATGAATTCTCTGAAGACAGAAGCTTATGTGATCGTCTCTACCGAAATAATCAGGGAAGTCTTTTATTAAAGTTCTTCGAGTATTTATTTCAGGGGGAGATTATTTATCTCAGGGGGAGATTGTTAATCTCAGGGGGAGACATATTCACATGCTTATGCTATAGCTGTGTAATTTGTCTTTTGCCGTCTGCTCTTTTTGATCGCAAATTCATATCATTTATATATGTTTTTGTCATCATCAAAAAGGGGGAGATTGTTAGAACAAGATTTGTTCTGATCAATTATCTTAGTTTTGATGATAACAATAATATGAATTTTGCTTAAGATAATATGGTACTCTAATCCAATGCAATTTCCTTTTCAGGAAATATATAAAGAGTATGCATAAATCAGCGCTCAGAAGCTTTGACTCAGAAGGTTCAGCATGCAACATCAGAACATGGTCTGGCAAGACATCAGAAGATGGTCGAAGCAGAATCAGAACATGGGTCTATGGAAGCATCAGAAGAACATGAGATCAGAAGCACTGAAGTTCTGATGGTATCACGCTCAGAAGCACTTCAAGGTCAGAAGATCAGAAGATGCTTTGCACCAAGCTGTTTGACTCTGATGATAATCAAACGTTGTATTTACAAACATCAGATCAGAAGAAAGTACAAGTGGCAGGCTACGCTGACTGACAAAAGGAACGTTAGAAGATATTAAAGGCAACGTCAGTAGACACAGCGTAAACAAGGCTCGAGGTAGTTGACAAAAGCATATAACATTAAATGCGATGCTGTACGGAACACGCAAAGCATTAAATGCATTCAACGGTCATCTTCTCAAACGCCTATAAATATGAAGTTCTGATGAGAAGCAAGGCTAACCAACGCTGAACAAAATTATTCTGAAAGACTTGCTGAAACGCTGTTCAAATCAAAGCTCAGAATCTTCATCTTCATCAAAGCTCACTACATTGCTTTTGTAATATATTAGTGAGATTAAGCTTAAACTTTAAGAGAAATATCACTGTTGTGATTATAGCTTTTAAGAAGCATTGTAATACTCTTAGAAAGATTACATTAAGTTGTAAGTAGCTAGAGTGATCGTGTTGATCAGAATACTCTAGGAAGTCTTAGCTTGTGTCTAAGCAGTTGTAATTAGAGTGATCACGTGGTGGTCAGGATACTCTAAGAAAGTCTTAGCTTGTGTCTAAGCAGTTGTTCCTAGAGTGATCAGGTTGTGATCAGGATACTCTAGAAGACTTAGTTGCGGACTAAGTGGAAAACCATTGTAATCCGTGCGATTAGTGGATTAAATCCTCAGTTGAGGTAAATCATCTCTGCGGGGGTGGACTGGAGTAGTTTAGTTAACAACGAACCAGGATAAAAATAACTGTGCAATTTATTTTTATCTGTCTAGTTTTTAAAGCTACACTTATTCAAACCCCCCCTTTCTAAGTGTTTTTCTATCCTTCAATTGGCATCAGAGCGTCGGTTCTAAGGTGCAAGCACTTAACCGTGTTTAGAAAAGATTCAGGAAGAGAAAAACGCTTCATTAAAAGATGGCTGGTGAATCTCAAGCAAATCCAACTCCATCTACATCTGGCTCTGCTGAGCAACACAATGGAAACAATGGTTATACTAGACCACCAGTATTTGATGGTGAAAACTTTGAATACTGGAAAGATAAACTGGAAAGTTACTTTCTTGGTCTAGATGGTGATCTATGGGATCTTCTGATGGATGGTTACAAACATCCGGTACATGCCAGAGGCATAAATCTGACAAGGCAAGAAATGAGCGATGATCAGAAGAAGCTTTTCAGGAATCATCATAAATGCAGAATTGTTTTGCTGAATGCTATCTCTCATGCTGAGTATGAGAAGATATCTAACAGGGAAACGGCCTATGACATATATGAGTCCTTGAAAATGACTCATGAAGGAAACGCTCAAGTCAAGGAGACCAAAGCTCTTGCATTAATCCAGAAGTATGAAGCCTTCAAGATGGAGGATGATGAAGACATTGAAAAGATGTTTTCAAGATTTCAAACTTTGACTGCTGGATTGAGAGTTCTTGACAAAGGCTACACCAAGGCTGATCATGTAAAGAAGATCATCAGAAGTTTGCCCAGAAGATGGGGCCCAATGGTGACTGCATTTAAGATTGCCAAGAATCTGAATGAAGTCTCTTTGGAAGAGCTTATCAGTGCCTTGAGGAGCCATGAAATTGAGCTGGACGCAAACGAGCCTCAAAAGAAAGGTAAGTCTATTGCATTAAAATCAAATATCAAAAAATGCACTAACGCTTTTCAGGCTAGAGAAGAAGATCCTGAAGAATCAGAATCTGAAGAAGAAGATGAACTGTCCATGATCTCCAGAAGGCTAAATCAACTCTGGAAGAACAAGCAAAGGAAGTTCAGAGGCGTCAGAAGTTCAAAGAAATTTGAACGTGGAGAATCTTCTGATGACAGAAGATCTGACAAGAAGAAGGCTGTTTGCTATGAGTGCAATGAGCCTGGACATTACAAGAATGAGTGTCCGAAACTTCAGAAAGAAAATCCCAAGAAGAAGTTTCATAAGAAGAAAGGTCTTATGGCAACCTGGGATGAGTCAGAAGATGATTCAGACTCTGAAGATGAGCAGGCTAACTGTGCGCTGATGGCGACAGAAGATGACGGATCAGAATCTACATCAGAATCAGATTCTGAAGAGGTATTTTCTGAACTATCTAGAAAAGAGTTAGTTTCCAGTCTAACAGAACTTCTGGAACTCAAAGCTCATCTTAGTATCAAATACAAAAAGCTGAAGAAGCAATTTGAATTTGAAACTAAGAAGCTGGAATTGGAAAATTCTGAACTGAAGGAAAAAGTTTTAAAGTTATCCAAAAACAGTGGATCTCCTTCTGAAACAGAAAAAGCCATTCCTAGCATGAATCATATTCTGAAAGAATATGACTTGAGCTTCAGAAAATTTTTATCTAGAAGCATAGGCAGAAGTCAACTTGCTTCTATGATATATGTTGTGTCTGGAAATAATAGAGTAGGCATTGGTTATGAGGGTGAAATCCCATACAAGCTTGAATCTGTGGATGATATGAAAATATCATACAAGCCTCTGTATAACCAATTTAAATTTGGCCACTCCCATGATATTAGGCACACATCACATGCACAAAGCTTTCACATAACACACACTAAGAAGCATGTGACACAACCTAGGAAATATCATGAAACTCAGAATAAGAAGTATCATTCTGTTCCTCCTGTTAAATATTTTGCTAAACCCAAGTTCCACCAGAACTTGAAGAGAACTAACAAGAAAGGACCCAAGAAGATGTGGGTACCAAAGAAAAAGATTATTTCTTTTGCAGATTCTCTTGGTGACAAAGAAGATAACATACAACATGTCATGTCACCTGGACTCAAGATGTTCTCAACACTTGAAGAGAAGAAGGACTATTTTCCAAGTCCTGATACTTAAATCTGCTGAAGAAGTTAAGTGGGAAGGAGATCAGAAGAGCAAGTTTATTAGATCTGGAACCATCTGTTTAAGTTTGTTTCTAAAGCAATGGTGTTTCGTTCTTGGCTATTCTGAATGCTCTAAAAGCTACAGAATATACAATAATTGAAACATTGATTGTAGAAGAATCAATCAATATATGGTTTGATGATAAACTTGGTTTTGAAGAATCAAAGCAGCTTAAGAATTTTGCAGATATAGTTTATCTTATCAGAAGCTGCAGAACCAAGAAGCAAATCTCCAGAAGCTATGTATATCAGAAGGAATGGATCAGAAGATCATTCAGATTTACATCAGCACACTTCAGAAGGAGCGTTTCCAGAAGAGAAACTTGATCAATCAGAAGCAGTGATCAGAATCAAAAAGGCGTAAAGTCTATTCATATTCTACAACTGACATCCATTATCTGATGATGAACTCGTGTCTGTGCGGTTAGTACAAAGCGTGCAGTTGAAAAGACGCCGACCTAGGTAACTGCTTTAAATCATTTCATTTACCACGATCTCTCTCCTCACGTCACTCGTCATTAAATGAAAATGATTTCTTTTGATTTTGAAACTATTCATTCTGTCTATTTATTCTTTTTTATATTCGTCTCCTTATTTTCTTTTCAAATTATATCATATATCTTTTTCGCTCTCTTGTTTCTCTTTCTTCTTGCATTTTCTCATTTGAAAAGTTCTTAGTCGCTTCTAAAACCCTAACCGAAAACCCAGAATTTTGTTCTTCCTAGCTGTCCATTCTATTTCAATGGCTGCCTCTTCATCTCAAAATGTTGATTCATCTACCCTTCTCCATATTCAAGATGAAGTTAATCAGGAACTCACTCCAGTTGTTGCGTGCTCCATTCCTAAGGAAAAATTAGATGTTTTATGCGAACTTATGGTTGATTTTGATAACATTGAAGAACATGGTTTTCATCTCAA
This sequence comes from Vicia villosa, assembly GCF_029867415.1. Lineage (NCBI taxonomy): Eukaryota > Viridiplantae > Streptophyta > Magnoliopsida > Fabales > Fabaceae > Vicia > Vicia villosa. The sequence goes on along the minus strand of NC_081184.1, from coordinate 163,950,989 downwards.
AGAAGATATAATTTTTCAAGGATGGACTTCTTTGTTTGCTGAGTTCTGTGGACCAGTCTACCCAGATCTTGTCAAAGAATTCTGGGTACATGCAGTTGTCGCTCCAAAATCCATGTTGTCTGTAACTCGGTGAACTGACTTTTATTTTTAGTATGCAACAATGTTGCGGTGAGCATGAGTCGCCACCGACTTTTATTTTGTCCAATGTTAGGAAAGGTAAAAAGTACAGAGAAAAACCTTTTTGAAAGAAAACGGGCTCGGGGGGTAAGTTATGAAAAGGGAAGGTGTAAGCACCCTTTTCATCCGTAGTTATCTACGGGCTCTTAATTTGCTTAGCTCATGTTTGTTTGTTTTGAGTTGAAAAGAAATATAAGGACTTTAGCGTAAATGCGTAGCCTTAGTTTTTTGAAATAGTGTGGAAAAGATATTTTTTATTGAGCTAGGCAGGTTTAAGAGAACTACCCTAATTACTTGGTCCTTTTCTATATTTTTTTACAATTCCCAGGATCATCCGTACTATATAGAAGTAGGAAATCCTTGTTATATTGGACGTGCGGGTCATCGAAGGGTCATCGATGGTCATTGAAAGCAACAAATAGAGATACTTTAGCAATTTAGCGGGACTATCATCATTTTTCGAAGGGGCTCAGAGGGACAAGATCTTTTACCGTAGGCAACTCCGAGGGACGTTTAGGGACTAAGATCTTTTTATGATGATATTTTCACGAGGGTCATCGTTTGCTAAAGTACCTCCATATTCGAGGGACATGACCATATGATCGAAGGCAACCAAGAGGGGCGTACCATAGAGGTGAGTGTGTGAAAGGTGTGTTGCATTCAGTTATTTATTCTTGGAATTAGTGAGCTAACGGTTGATTTTAAGTCTTTCCATACAATCCTATTAACCATGCATCTAAACAGTTATATAACAGTTTATATGGTGCGGAAAGTAAAGATGCAAAAAATAAACCCTAAGACTATTACATGGCTTCGGGATGGGGATTACATACATATTTACCGAATGGGGGATGGAACCTACTACGATTATTACAAACCAAATGAGAATTAAAGCAAAATAAAATGACAATATGTACAAAACATTAAGCAAAGCTTGTGAGTATCCACGAAGATAATCCGAATGCCTCAAAATTAATACTTCACAATAAAAATAAAATGTTAGTAACACAAAATAATATATGGAAAAAAGAAGGTAAAAATATGGACAAATATTAATCAAAGATTAAACAAAAAGAACTAAACATTTTTGATATTTTTTAATATAAGAAAATAAATTAAAAGAATTAACTTAAGAAATTTAAATAAAATAAATTAACTAAAAGATTAAAAGAAAAAACTAAATAGAAGAAATATGTTAAATAAACTAAAATGAGGTGAGGGATATTGAAAAGTAATAAAGTTAGAAAGGTCTAAAGCCCAATTAAATATCTAAACTCCAACTTTCTAACTAATAATAAAATTATAGAAACTATAATAAAAACAATTAACATGATAAAATATCAAATAAAATAAATTAAAAAGAAACATGAAGTGGGGTGGTTCCTCATTCCTTACGTTGGAAGTTAAAGTTTTTGTTTTTGTTTTTCCTTTATAATAATAATAATAATAATATTAATAATAATAATAATAAACATAAAAGAAAATGAAGTGAGACTTTTTCAAACCAAGTAGCACCAATGAGATTTAGGCACATCATATACTAAAAAAACAAAAAAAAAAAAAAAAAAAAAAAACATATTAGTAAACACAAAACCATATATCAGTATGAAGAAGAAAGAGATAGCTCCAACAAGTCCTCTCTTCTCTCTCTTAAACCAGAACAACAAATCCACTTTCAATTTTCAAACAATTCAATTAATCACCATGATTAATTAGCATGAATTAAAAGTGATAGAAACCAAACCAGAAGAGATGGCGGATACGAAAGTGGCGGAAACGGCAAAGGGGCGGTAATTGGTGGAACTCCCAACGGTGGTTTGATGGAGGTCTGAGACGGTGGCTGCGGATCGCGGGGCCGCTACAACGTCCGTTTAGGATCCGTTTCGGAGGAGGTACTGCGTCGGTGGCAAAAGGCGGCGCTCGCGGTGGCCTGCTCATCGGAGATCTTAGGCTTCGATCCAACTCTCTTCTTCTTCTCTTTTCTGCAAAACGAAGACAGTAACACAATAGCTTTTTAACAGTTAATGAAATACACATATAACATTGTATGCCTTGAGAACAATTGAATTATGTGGTTAGTTTGTAATAAAGATTTGTTTTTGCAGGTTTTGTATTGATTGTGTTGTTAGTGTCAATGGTGAATTACGGTGGTAGTGGCTATGATTTTTGATATAGGTGGAAGTTGTTGTCTATGATTTATGGATGTATAGGTTGTGTTGAAAATGATGTGTATGGTTGAAAAGGGGTAGTGCAAAGTTGAAACAAAAAGGCTGCTAATTGTTGTATGAAAATGGTTTGGAAATATATGCCTGTTAGTTTGAAGTGGGAGACGGTGGGATAATGGAAATTGGTGCGGCTACTGTATCAGAATAGGGTTCCCCTTGTGGTTGTGTTAGCCTCTTATTTATATATTGTTTTTTTAGGTTAAACTAAAAAGGACACTAATTAGAATAAGATCAGAGCAATAAAAACCCAAAATTAACATAAATATATTTTCTTGATTTTTTCTAAAAGTAGAGGAAATCAAATCAAATATTTAAATGCTAATTATTTGGATTAAAAAAAAGAATGAAAAAACTACTATTATAATTTTTTTGAATTTTTGGTTAAAAATGCATAAAAATGACACAAAGTGAAAAATAAATATTTTTTAAAATGCTTAATTAAATAATACGAAAATTAAAAAATTAAATGATAAAAAAAAAACAACTTTTTGATGTTTTATGATTTTTTGATTAAATGTAAAAATAAAGTGAAAGGCATAAAGTTAGAAACAACTAAAAGTAAAAAAAAGTGGGATTCGAACCCATGACCTTCTGTTTGCAAGCCTTTCATTCTTACCAATTGTGCTATGTTATTCATTTGAAGTAAAAAGCCAATTGAAAGTATATGAAGCATCGACCAACATTTTCTATTTATTAAAATATAAGCAATTTGAGAGTAAACCACTATATTTTAAAATAGACTTTAAATTGAATATTTATAAAATTCAGGATATCAGTGTAAATGAACCCAAGATTTTTATAAAACCCAATTTTTGAAATTGTTTTGAATTTTTTGAAAAGTATGGGCAAATTTTGGGGTATGACATTGTCTTTCGTCCATGGAAAGTTTGTGGTAGTAACTGAGAACATCTTAAGGGTGATGTTTGATTTGAGAAACGCTGAAGGAGCTTTTGAAATCGACAAAAGGGAAAATTGGGAAGATGTTTTATCTACTCTCTACCCAGACATAAATGAAACAAAGAATGTCAAGGATTTGAAAGATCTCTACAAAATCTGGACCAAAATTCTCCTTGGGTGTTTCTATCACAGGAAAGGGACACATGCTTCTGACTTCATCAACAATGAGCAAAAATACATTCTGTACTGCATTGCCACTAAGAAGAAGGTTGATGCTATCTACATTATCTTCAACCATATGTGGAAGGCTGTGAAGGAGTCCAGAAATGCTTTCAGAGAAAAAGGTGGAACAATCATTCCTTTTGGAAGGATTATTTCAAATCTTTTGGTTCATTCCAAGATTGTTGAGAACCTGGAATCTGAAGGTATTATCAAAGATCTTGCTGTCACAACTGGGGCCTGTCTGAATGCCTTCACTTTAAAGAAGATGAAAGTGATTAAGGCTATCACTAAGACTCCTCAACCTCTTGCTGCAACAAGAATCAGAAGAGAACCAGTTCTAGCTGAATTTAAAACCTTCTTCAATAGTGAGGTACCAAAAGTCAGAACTAGGTATCTGAAGTCTCAAAAAGAGGACAAAAGTCTTAAAGATCAAGAGAAAGGTGCTCCAATTATAGTGCATCGCAAGAAGGAAGAAAGGACCAAAAGAAAGCTTGATCATCCTGCTGCTACCACCAAGAAAGAAGTGGTCCCAGAAGAAGTCATTGCAAAAGTTGTTAAGGCTGTTTCTGATGACTTTGTAAAGAAAAAGAAGGAAGCTGAGAAAAAGAAGAAGAAGTCAAATAACAATGCTGAGATTGTTGAAGTTGTTGAGAAGAAGAAAACCAGAAAAAGGAAGATGATTCTTCAAGAATCGGATGAAGAAAATGTCTCTCAAGAGGCTAAGAATCAATCAGAAGTTCTGGCATATGTCAGAAGGAAAGAAATCTCTAGCGGCAAAGCAAAGATCATTGAAGAGCCGAAGAGTAAGAAGCAAAAGAAGACTGAGGATGTGGCTAAAGCTTTTCTGAGAGGTTCCAAAGGTATATGCATTTCTGAACCTGTTTCTGCTCCTGCTGTTCGTTCAGAAGTTGCACCAATAGAGGTTGTCCCTACACCTGCACCAGAAAAAGCCACATCAAAATCATCTGTTTTTGTTCATGTTCTTACACCTCCATCTTCTCCTATAACCATTCCTTCCTCTCCACCTACCACCAATCCTGTTCTGGATATACCACCCCTTCAAACTCTCTTTCCATCTCAATCTTTTCCCAATGCCACATTTGAACATACTCTCTCCACCTCTCAAAACAACCCTTGTGATTCTCCTCTTCCAACCTCTGCATCACATGAGCAGCTGCTCCGTGATTGCAACTACACTCCCAAGCCTCGTCCTGAAGCTGAAATGGTAGTGTTAGATTCTGATACTGAAGCAGAATCTTCTTATAGGTTGGATAGAGAACCTCATCCGTACTTCACTTCCAACCCTGTTTGTTCAAAAACCCAAATAAACTTCCGCCCTGAATACCCTATTGGTGTAGTTTTTGAAACAATAAAGAGGAATCTCAGAAGTACCTTTGATACTCTCAGAATTGCTGAAAGTTCTGGATTGAATGATGTTGCTATGCGGAACTTCTGGAGGATCTTTCGCAGAGAATCAGATGCTCTGTTTTTAGAACTTCAGGAAGCCTGTGTAGCTGCTGCCCCACGGCCTCGTGGAATTCTGAGGAACTATGAAGACTTCTGGTTTGCTAGTCTCAAAGGAAGACATCTGTTGGAAGAGAAGCCCTTCTTGGATGAGATGGAACAGTTAAGACTGGCTGCTGCAATGGAAGCAAATCCATGCAGGGATATTGTTATCTTTATTCCTGATCATCCTGTTCTGCTCGGAGACATCAAGACACTCTTTAACTATCTGAGGGAAAATCCTTCTAAGAAAGGCCCAAGCGTGGTCATTCCGGAAGTTGTTGACCCACCAGAAGTTGAAGGTCCTTCTGCTCCCAGAAATCTAGCTGCCATTCTTCAGGCACTTGAGAATGGAGACTCAGAAATTCCTGCTGCAGAATATGGAGATGCTTCTATGCAAGAAGCAGATGCTGAAGATCATGTTGCTGAATCAGATCCCGTTGAGGAAATTCCTGCAAATGATCTATCCATGGAAGCTACAGATCAAGTTGCTATTCCTGTGGTTGAAAGCGGTGAAACTTCTTCTGATCAATCTTCTCGTCTTGCAAGGACTCTGGAAGAAATTCAGAAGAGACATGATGAGCAAAGCTCACTCAATGCTGAGTTTAGAACTTTCATGGTGAGGCAAGATGGACACAACAATGAAATTCAAGAGATGCTGGCCAAGATCCTGTCAAAGCTAGGGTCATAGATTGAGTCTGTGTTGTCTCTTTCTTTTTGCTGCATCTGTTTTTGTGCATCTTGTCTTTCTTCTCTGTGTGTACTTCTGTACCTGTTGTTTGCACTTAAATGAAATCATCCTTTTCCTCCGTGTGTTTCTTTTTGTTTGTCTCTGAATCTTTTCTGTTTTTTGATGATATGACAAAAAGGGGGAGAAATATGTGATCAATGATTTGATTTAATCAGTTGCTTTCACTAACAAGAACTGCAAGTTCTATATGGTTTAAGTGTTTTGCAGGTATAAAGAAGTAAAGAAAATCCTCAAAGCAAACACAAGAAGCAAAACCATAAGAAGCGTTATTCTGTAAAAAGAATAAGCTTATGGAAACTGAAGCAAGCTGAGTGTTGTCAAGCTTCAGAATCAGAAGCACTAATAATAGAATTTGATCCAAAATTTGTCTATTTGCTTTGACAAAATTCTATTTGCTCTGATACATTATTTTAGCCTATATGGCTCTGATACATATCATGTGTTCTAATATACATTTTATGTTCTGACTCGTTCATGCTGACTTTTGTCGTTTAGTTTTTGTTCTGTAACATTTCAGGATGTAGAGATGCTCTGGTACATTCAACAATGTTCTGATACAAATCTAGCATGAAGTGATGTTAGTAGAAATTCAAAGCTCTGAAGCTATCAGAGGGAAGCAGAAATCAGAAGCTGTGAATGTTCTAAAGATCCAGAAAACTCAAGTTCTGAAGCTGTCCTAAATGGAAGCAGAAATCAGAAGCTGTGAATGTTCTGAAGATCAAAGAAATTCAAGTTCTGAAGCTGTCCTAGATGGAAGCAGGAATCAGAAGTTGTGAATGTTCTGAAGATCAAAGAAATTCAAGTTCTGAAGCTGTCCTAAATGGAAGCAGGAATCAGAAGCTGTGAGTGGTCTAAGGATCTAAAGAAATTCAAGTTCTGAAGCTGTCCAATGGAAGCAGAAGTCAGAAGCTATGAATTCTCTGAAGACAGAAGCTTATGTGATCGTCTCTACCGAAATAATCAGGGAAGTCTTTTATTAAAGTTCTTCGAGTATTTATTTCAGGGGGAGATTATTTATCTCAGGGGGAGATTGTTAATCTCAGGGGGAGACATATTCACATGCTTATGCTATAGCTGTGTAATTTGTCTTTTGCCGTCTGCTCTTTTTGATCGCAAATTCATATCATTTATATATGTTTTTGTCATCATCAAAAAGGGGGAGATTGTTAGAACAAGATTTGTTCTGATCAATTATCTTAGTTTTGATGATAACAATAATATGAATTTTGCTTAAGATAATATGGTACTCTAATCCAATGCAATTTCCTTTTCAGGAAATATATAAAGAGTATGCATAAATCAGCGCTCAGAAGCTTTGACTCAGAAGGTTCAGCATGCAACATCAGAACATGGTCTGGCAAGACATCAGAAGATGGTCGAAGCAGAATCAGAACATGGGTGTATGGAAGCATCAGAAGAACATGAGATCAGAAGCACTGAAGTTCTGATGGTATCACGCTCAGAAGCACTTCAAGGTCAGAAGATCAGAAGATGCTTTGCACCAAGCTGTTTGACTCTGATGATAATCAAACGTTGTATTTACAAACATCAGATCAGAAGAAAGTACAAGTGGCAGGCTACGCTGACTGACAAAAGGAACGTTAGAAGCTATTAAAGGCAACGTCAGTAGACACAGCGTAAACAAGGCTCGAGGTAGTTGACAAAAGCATATAACATTAAATGCGATGCTGTACGGAACACGCAAAGCATTAAATGCATTCAACGGTCATCTTCTCAAACGCCTATAAATATGAAGTTCTGATGAGAAGCAAGGCTAACCAACGCTGAACAAAATTATTCTGAAAGACTTGCTGAAACGCTGTTCAAATCAAAGCTCAGAATCTTCATCTTCATCAAAGCTCACTACATTGCTTTTGTAATATATTAGTGAGATTAAGCTTAAACTTTAAGAGAAATATCACTGTTGTGATTATAGCTTTTAAGAAGCATTGTAATACTCTTAGAAAGATTACATTAAGTTGTAAGTAACTAGAGTGATCGTGTTGATCAGAATACTCTAGGAAGTCTTAGCTTGTGTCTAAGCAGTTGTAATTAGAGTGATCACGTGGTGGTCAGGATACTCTAAGAAAGTCTTAGCTTGTGTCTAAGCAGTTGTTCCTAGAGTGATCAGGTTGTGATCAGGATACTCTAGAAGACTTAGTTGCGGACTAAGTGGAAAACCATTGTAATCCGTACGATTAGTGGATTAAATCCTCAGTCGAGGTAAATCATCTCTGCGGGGGTGGACTGGAGTAGTTTAGTTAACAACGAACCAGGATAAAAATAACTGTGCAATTTATTTTTATCTGTCTAGTTTTTAAAGCTACACTTATTCAAACCCCCCTTTCTAAGTGTTTTTCTATCCTTCAAGTTGGAGGAGTTCGCGTTTACCTACCGGAGTCAGTCCGACGCTCCTTTAACGGCGTCGACTTAGAGAAATAAACTTGAGGAAATCTTCACTTCAGGTAATGTTGGTTCCTTTCAATCTTGCGTAGACCTCTTCTTCTTCTATTTCAAATTGAGAATCGTTATTGTGGTATCTTTGTTGTTCGCAGTGAAGATTGATAGTTGAAGGTGATGATCTTTCTGAGGAGATTGAAGGGTGGATTCGAGGGAAGATTGAAGGAGAGTGTGGTGTGATGCTGTGTAGATGGAAGGAGGATGAAGACGTGATGATGAAGAGTGAGTGAAGCTTGAAGTCGTGAATGATATCGTGTAACAAGAATTTGAGAGAAAGTGGTGCAGAATGTGAAGTTTGAGACTGAGAAAAATGGTGGATGGTGTTGATTGATGAAGATGATGAGAGGCTCAAGGTGAGAAAAATGGGAGAGAGTGAAGGTGAGTTTGAAGAATGAATAGAAAAATGGTGGAGAGCTTCTGAATTGGAGGGAAGTTCTGTTATATAGGGGAGAGGGAATTGGATTCAGTTGCAATTGAAGGTTAGTTCAATCTCTGAATTTTTTCTGTTACTCACTTCTGATTTTCTGTTAAGAGAACTTGCTGAGCTGGCTGATTCGGTTAGGTTAGTTACAATAGGTTGTTACTTCTGTTAGGTTGTTATGAGAAGTGGTTAGAGATTGTGAAGGTTGTTAGAAATCCTGTTATGCAGTTACTTAGAGGTTGGGAAAAGTGGAATAGGTTAGTGAAATTAGTTAGGGTAGTAAACAATGATATGTATGTGATGATGATTGGACTTGTTGGTGTGAGTTTGTTATGGTTCGGTACTGACTTGGTATATGGCTTAGAGTTTGTAATGAATCTGAATGTGCAGAACTTATTATGAATGCAATTTTGAACTGGTTTTCTTTTTATGTGCAGGAGATTTCTTAATTTATGGATTTGTGAAGCTGATAACCGTTGCTCGCATGATGAATGATGGTTCTAAAGAGTGAAGATAATTGAAGAAAGTTGGAACGGTTGATGTAGCAAGCCGGTGGATTCTTGTGCATAGCGAAAAGCATGAAACTCGCGGGATAGCCTTAGGAAATTTGTATAAGTCTTGATAGTGATATTGTAATGAGCTTTGGATTCTTGACCAAGTGGTTCTCATCTCTTTTTATGTTTTTTTTTGTAAATGGTTAAATATACTAAAAGTAACATATTGTTACGTTATGGAAATAATCATCTTCCAATATTCACTGTCTGTAAGAATTATTTGATAACAAGGCAAAAGTTTTACTTGCCAGCAAACATAACCAGTCTAACAAACCCAAAAATGTTCCGGGCACACACATTATTACCAGGATGACTTTGTGTTGTATAATGAGCCTTATGAAATTTCCTTGTATCATAAACAAACTGACTTGATTAGATGTGATACCTTGCACCATAATGCACACAAATTATAACATTAGAACTCAAGTGATGCTCTTGGTGTGAAAGCCACATTCGTAACAAATATTTATTTAGATTGGATGGATGATGGCTTCCAAGAAATCTTAAATATACCATGGGATAATTCTGGATACGAATACGCGAGGAAGATTTTGAACTCAAGTATACTACTCTGCCTTCTCGCAAAATATCCAATGACCTTAACTCCATGACTCATATTTGATGAAAGAAATAGTTGCACTAAACTTCAATACAGAACCTTCACATCAATAATAAATATTCTAATTTTGAGATCCTTGATCCCCTACCAGGATAATATAATATTTTAATGAAAATATGATGCATTGGATGACCTAATGAATGCATTCATATGAACGCGAAATTCAAGCCAGTTAGAGATAAAATAGATGGGCAAATTTTGGGGTGCAACACCAACAAGCACAACCTAGTTAAGGACATCCAGGGACATCAATCAACAAAACAAACTAGTTAAAGAATACTCTTAAAGTACTATGGCTAAAATATGTAAGAAAATACGAGAGATTTATAGAGGTGGTGAGATAAATGAAAAGTGAGGTTTTTCACATTTTCTGGATGTTAAGAAGTGATAGGGAAACTCTTTATTTATAGGCCAAGGCGTGGTATAAATTTGAAAACAATCCATCGGCCTTTTAACTCACTGAATCGATTAGGTTAATCAATTAGGCACCTTAAATAATTGATTGTTCAGGACCAAAAATGAAGATTTTGATATCGAGTCGTTACCAATCATTAACAGACAGTCACAATCAATTGTAGACTCGATTAAGCATCATCTAATTGATTAGAAAGATGATCTAATCGATTAAACAATTAGAAGAAGTCTCTTGATCAATTGAACACTACCCTAATCAATTGGCTAGGCCTCAAAAACAATTTTTCATCGTTTTATTTAAAAGTGAGAGGATTCTCAATATTTTTCGTGTGTATGTGAATTAGACATAACATTTCCAAAAATATCCTTTAGTCTTTAAAAGACACTGGTCCCTCAGACAAACACCCTTTAAATAAAGAGTTTCCAAAAATACCCTTTATTGTCTTCGGTTTTAAATGTTGCCCCAAATTCGATGGTTGATATGCCATAAAAGAATAATGATTTGTCAGATAAATAAACATATGATAAAATCTAAAGATTCAAATTAGTGTCGGACATAAGCAGCAGAAGAAAAGTTGTAGGGGATCCACATCCATTTTAATGGGTCCTTGAATAAAATAGTAATATTTATTAGATACAATTAATGATTCATGAATAAAATATAATAATTAAGTTATAATAAAATTAAATATTAGTAAAATAATAACATATGAGTTCTTTAGAGTTGCACAATTGAAGTTAAAATCAATTGAATTACTTTAAAATGATGTGGTTTAGTAGAACCCACAAAATAACTCAAATATGAGTTGCACCATTGGAGGTGATATATGTAACACCCCCAATTATCTGTGAATGTTGTATGATTTATTCGGTTTATTAGATTAATTTGTGAAAATGAGAGTCCTAGAGTTCGAGACATAATAAGATAATTATAGGTGAATTAGAGTAAAATAATATATGAATTATATTATTATTTAATTAATTATTCAAATAATAAGAATAAAAGAGGATGCAAAAATTCTGAGGGCAAAATCGATATTAACAGGTGAGTGAGTAAGGACTTGTTGGGAAAGTCTAAACTGAAATAATATTTTAATAGGAATAGGGAAAAGAGTAACCAGTTTACGTCATACATGAAATTGGAGAAAACCATAAGAGGAGTGTTAGGGTAAAAAAAAGTATTCATCCTTTCGACCTTGAGAGATCAATTGATAGGAGTTACAATGTAAGATTGGGTGTAACTATGGATGATTATGACTGGTATGTCGGTAGGATAGACGTAGGTTTGGTTGATTATATCGATTGGTGATGATTGCGTATGGATTATTATCGATAATGGTGTTTGAGAGGCCATGATTTAAATCCAATATGTATATGTGATGAATTACTTATAAAACCATGATTTATGATGATTATGATGTATAATTGATGAGTTTGATGCCTGGAAATTGACCCTGGAATGATCAGGTATTGTAGCGAATCGCACTAGGAAGGTTGCTGATAGTGCAAAATCGATGGGCGAGAGCCACTCGAGTTACTGGCGAAGCAACTTCGCCGGGTGAGCCTGAGGCGAGCGAGAGTCGAGGAGTCGCCGCTGCTTTTCCAGACGAGCTCGGGGCGAGGGGATTTGGGGGTATGAGACGGAAACGAATGGCACTTGGGAGGTTGCTGGAATCGCGAATTCGCCGGGCGAGCCAGAGGCAAGCGGTAGGCGATAATTTCGCCGTTGCTTTGCCGAGCGAGAGGCAAATGAGGAATTCACCACTGTGTCATCGGGAAAGAGAGAGGCAAAAGGACGAATTTCTCCGGGCGAGGTCCATGCGAGGGTTGGGCAAGCAGACTGGCAGCGAAGGCAGAACGCGTCATTCCTAAAGTTTCGCGACTCTGCTTGATGCACCGTTCGAAGTGTTAGGGAGCCAATGCGCTGAACTAGACCATGATACAATTAGATGATTTATTTGAGTACTATTCCAGTACCTAATGTGTTTAGGGGTGTGGGTTGTTATGCATTATGTGTGTTTTTGATAACCTGTTTTGTGATGAATTATGACGATGTTGCGATGATGTTATTATGATGATACCTTAGTGATGCTTCATGTTTCAAACATATGTATATCCATACTATTGCTAATGATAAACATAATGTTGAAGACACACTTGACTAGCCGCGGTTGAACGTACGTGTGTTGTTTGTTGTTGTATGCGGAGAGTCCATGCATACATGATGAGGGAACTTCAGTTATGTTTATGATGTGGCCTCAATCCCATGGTGATGGATCGAGTGCGAGTAGCTAGAATTCCCTGGTTGGGTATTTTAGTGAAGCGTTACTATGGTGATGGTAGCAATTTATGATGTGCTCCAGTTCCAAGAGGGAATCGATCCTAATACAATAATAGTGGGGATCCTGGAGGGAAATGAATCAGGTGTTCATAATTGATATCGCATGCATTGAGTCAGTGTCATTGCATAATCTTGTTGATGATGTGTATTGTGATGAATATTAAGCCGATAAGTGTTTGTATGATGAATTCTATGATGATAATTGTATGTGTGATATTTATGATAAATGAAGGTTTGAGTATATGTTGTATTGATGTTGTTGAATTGTAGACTATATTAGTGAAAATTTACTCTTCTCTTACACCTTTTATAATTGATTATGATTACACACCCTTTATGTTTGAATATTGTCTCTACGTGGATAACATGCAGATACTCAAGAGTAACTACAGATGTAAGGACGATAACTTATTGAAGTATTTTATTAGTTTACGTTAATTTAGAGGTGTCTTGCTCTAATATGTAACACCGGGTTGGGAACACTTGATTGAGTTTTTATATCACTATTATGCGATGATTTTGCAAGGATTTAATTGTTGGATTAATTTTGTTCTCAACCCTTTTATGAGATTATTATGTCGTGAATTTGACAGTTTAAGGATGTACTATGATGATGATTCTGTTGCGATGTCTTAAATAATTATTGAGGTTGCATGAATACCATGAATGTGTATACTTATGAAGAGTTATAATTAACTCGTGTTACGGAGCATGATTTATTGATGTATATTTTTTTGAAGTGTGACACCCTTGTGTGGTGATTTTAAATTAAATTATTCTTGAATTTTGTGTGAGTTTAGAAGGATGTTACACTCTAAGTTAACAAGAGAATGCCTACTAACTTTAATTTTAGATACACCCTACATATGTTACGTCATTCTTTACCATTTTTCTTAAATATCTTTTTCAGATATATAGATGTTATTTAGTAGTAAAAAATTTACAAATTTAAAAATACTCATTACCCACATTTTTATTGAATCCATTTATTTTGACATTTTTGTTTTCCCCTCACGCCACTAAGTTACCCTTCTTTGGACTATCTCGAGCTAGCCTTTCTTTGCGCTACCTCGAATCCTTCTTTGGGCGACCTCGGGGTTCAAGCCCTTTTTTGGACTACCTTGAACCCTTATTTGAGTGATCTTGAGGTAGCCTCTTTTTAGACTACCTCGAAGTAGAGATGACAACGAGGCAGACAAAGGCGAATTTAAGCATTACGAGCCCGTCCCCGCCTCCTAAAACCCAGTCGGGGTCAGCCACCAACGAGAAACGAGTTTCCCCATTTTGCTCCCATCCGTATAAATTGTGACTTTTTTAAAATGCACATTTTTATAAAATTTATTACAATGTTTGATATAAAATATTTGCGAGTGAAAGTACTAATTTTTATTTATACTTTTATAAATAATAAAATATTAAATATATATGTAAAAATATTTTATACTAAAATAGATACAAATTAAAATATAATACTATTATATTACTAAAAGATATGAAATATATTAAGAAAATTAAATGAATTATGATTTTTTAAATATTTGAAGATAGTGTTGATATGAATAATTTTTTTTGAATAAAATAAAATAAAATAATATGAAAAGATTTATAAAAATGTATGTTGGAGTGAAGAATAAAAAATAATTTATAATAATGTGATATTATAAATTATGTTGAAGATATATAGTTATGTATAGATAAAAATTCCGAAAAATTATTATAAAATTACTTTCATATATATGTTTTAGTAGAAACTTCTTGAAATGTATATTTATTTTTAAAATAAAACTTTTTTTATAAGAATTTTTTCTAAATATCATTTGATTCTACTTTTTTTTTAAAAAAATTAGAAGATAAGTAAAAGTAAATAAATCAGAGACCATATAAATGAAAGAAGGACAATAATATTTTTGTAGTGAAAAAACAAAGGTTTATTTAAGTTTTTTTTGGAACTAAAAAAATATACGACTCTAACACCATAGTTTAACTTAGGGTGTGTTTGTTTCATGGATTAATATTATATTCTTTGGAATACTATTCCAAGGATTATTATTCCTGGGAATATTATTCCAACCTATGTGTTTGGTAGAAATTTAGATTCCTAGGCATAATAATAAAATTTGTTTAATTTTAAATTATAAAAAAATAAAAATAAAAATAATTAAGAGTAATAGTTGGAAGTTAGAGTTAGTTTAACTTATTCCCATGGGAATATTTTATTCCCACCCTTTATGCCTTGGAATAAGAATTCAAAAACTATGTGTAAATAAGATTCCTTGGAATAAAAAATTCCTTGAAACAACTTTTTAAAACTTGAATCAAACATGGGAATATTGCATTCCCATGCTCATATTCCCAGGAATAATTTTGGTAACCTTGAAACAAACACACCCTTAGATTCCAAATTTCCAATCTATTTAAG
This sequence comes from Vicia villosa, assembly GCF_029867415.1. Taxonomy (NCBI): domain Eukaryota; kingdom Viridiplantae; phylum Streptophyta; class Magnoliopsida; order Fabales; family Fabaceae; genus Vicia; species Vicia villosa. Next base: position 163,935,986 of record NC_081184.1, on the reverse strand, counting down.
ATTTGGCCGAAACAATGAAGATATCCCTGGTGGAAAGGACCGACCCACACTAACTTATTCTCTCTTTTGTGTTTCTTTGGTTTTTTCTCTCGTCTATATATCTCTCAAATGAAACCTACCGTAAAAATTTTCTCTACTTAAATAAATTATCATTCATTTTTAAAACCCTTTGACCCAGACCTAAAATCCCGAACCAGTTACATTTTTTGTTAAACCCCTAAACCCTCTAAACAGAACCAACCATGATGGAAAATTCCGCCGCCGCCGCCTACGGCGGAGCAATCAGCTACGACGCAAAACTGAAAGAATTACTTCACAGAATCACTTCACCAGAGATAAAGCTATGTTCCGATGCCTCAAAAGAGTTCGTAAAGCTCTTAAAGAGCGACAACGGAGCAAAACTTCTCCGCGACTACGTTCTCGGTTCTCCCAAATGCTCCGAGTTAATAGAAGCCTGGAAGTTACGACAAGGAAAACAAGGTTTGCATTACGTTTTTGCGTTAATTTCCGCATTACTCGGTCACCGTAGTGGTAAACAGAAACAAGGTTTCAATGATGCTGAGAGTGCGAGTATTGCTAGGGATTTGGATAAATTTGCACGGTTGATTGTAACGGATTATTTGAATGATTTGTATAAAGAGTTGAATGGGAAGGAATTGAAAAGGCAGAAAGCGGTTTTGTTGCTTTTGGCTTCGATTGTTCGGAGGGGAGCAAGTATAGCTTCGGAGGTTGCGAAGAGTTTTGATTTTAAGGTTGCAGGATTCACGGCATTGGCGAAGAGGAAGAGGAAAAGTGATGGTAAGAGAGAGGTTTTATTGAGGAAGTCGTTTGTTGGATTCGCGATGTCGTTTTTGGAGGTTGGGAAGCCGGGATTGTTGAGATGGATTTTGCAGCAGAGGGAGATGTATTCTGGTGTGCTTCGCGGCTTGGAGAATGATGATGATGAGACTGTTGTTTTTGTTTTGTCTACTTTGAGGGATTATGTTCTTGTTGAGGCGTCGTTGGTGCCGCCGGGGTTGAGGAGTGTTTTGTTTGGGAGTGTTACCTTGGAGCAGTTGGTTGGTATTTGTGGAAGGGAAGGTGGGGGAGATGCGGCTAAAATTGCTTTTGATGTTCTTGTTTTGGTTTGTACTGATCCGAGTAATGGATTGATGCCTGATCCGAAGAAGCGGCCACATCCTTTGAAGGGTAATCAGAAGAGGATGATGGATTTGTTGAAGAAGATGTGGCCTACCGAGGTTCAGTATCATAGGGATTTGCTTTTGGCTATTGTCAATGCTCGACCTACTTTTGGTTTGTTGTACTTAAAAGAGTTTCCTCACAATGTTGAAAACTATAAATCATCTTCATGGTTAGTATTGGTTATATGCATTTTATTTGTCCCTCTTTCCTTTATTATCTTTATATTATATATGTATATATGTATGATATTGTTATGTATGTATGATTAATGTTAGTATCATATAGTGTAAACCCACTAAATAACTAGGGTTCATTTTCTTTCTTTTTTATTTGATAGGCAATTGTTAGTGGTTAATTTGTTAGAGGGAGGGGGAGGGGATTTATTAGCATGCTCAGCCTGCAGGGTCATTATATCCGGTTTTGGGTTGCAAATGCACCTTCAAGGTGAATTTTGTGTAAATCCAAGTTTTATTCCATCAATGAATAGATTTATGTAACTCACTCCCTTTGTCAAACATGATTATTAGACTGATAGAACCAATAAAATGGAGAAGAATCCCCTTTGATTACAAACAATGGAAACACTTAGAGAGTTTGCCTAAACAATAACAGAGCTATCATAGACCTCCTACGTAATACTCCTCCAGCCTCACCTTCATAGACCTCCTACGTAATACTCCTCCAGCCTCACCTTCAGAGACAACTAGGGTTCGTTCACTACCAGTGGGACTAGCTATTAGATTTATTAGCTATTGGTGATGGTTTTGGTTTTGCTAACTTTTTCTCTTCTGCGTATATGTTTCCATTCTTTATACACTATTCGATTATGACTTCTGTATTTGCAGGATTTTTGCAGTTTCTGTGGCAGCTGATTTAATTTCTTCAATCAGCAATGGCATTTCCAAGGAACTTGGTAATTCCCAATCAAATGTTTCTTCCTCGATTGACAACATGGATTTACTTGACATTGTGAAGTGCTTGTTTCCCCGTCCATTCAGCAGGTCAATGTTTAATAAGGGGTTGCATCATGCTAACTCTTTTGTGAAACATGGCACTCTAAGGCTTCTTCTGGAGTTACTGAAACTGCTGGACTCCCTTTTTGGTGGTTTGAGTCGTAGTTCTAGTTCAGACAATCCTTTGATGCTGCATATGGCATCTGTCAAGCAAGAAATTCAGAATTATGTTCAACCTTATCTTCCTGATCTGCAGGTTTTATTAAATTTACTCTCCTCTTTAGATACCTGTTATGAATCTACTAACTCAAGTTTGAAGAGAAATGCATCCCATCATGAACATGATGGGAATAGTAGAAAGAAGTTAAAAATGGATACTTCTGAGAGTGACATAGATATAATTGTTGGCGGGATAAGTTCTGCTCCAGATATTGATTTGAGTGGTAACAGGGGAACAGTTGATGATAAAGAAGATGCACCAGATGATGCAGAGGATCTCAAGAATAACATTGGGGAAATATGGGGTTTGGACCTTCATTCCGTTGGTATTAGCACTCTGAAAGATGCAGAATCATACTTATTGGCTAATCTGCTTGATGCTCTCAAATATTATCATGTATGTTCAGTTTTATTTCATATAGAGATTGATAAGAGAATGCTTATGATTAATATATTTGTAATTTTTGGAGGATTAAATGTTGACTGCCAGATAAAATTTAAAATGAAATCTACAATGTTGTGTGGTATGCAGTTTTTGCACTTGCACCTAAGCTAAGAATGTCTTCTTAACTAGTGAAGGAAAGGAAATCTGGCGTCATAGTAATTTATTTATATAACTTTAATTTCTTTTCACAAGTAATGCACCTATTTATGAAGTTATCATATATTTATTTTGTTTTTCTTGTGCAGCGGAGTTTGCCTTTAACTTTGGACCATTCCTTTGATACTTTTAAAGGTCTTCTTAAAAACCCATTAGAGTTAACAAGTCACCTTCAAGTCTCACTGTTGTCTTTGCTTGTGGAATACATTCAATGGTGTCCAGAGAATGAAACACCTATAAGAACTCCAGCCATGTTGTACAAATATCTACAGCCATTCACTATTTTGTTTATGTTTTCACCAATAAAAAAGGCAAGGAATCTGGCATACCGGCTGGCCATGGCAGCTATGTTCAGTACTGGTGCTTTTGACGGGAACCTTCATGAGATACATGCATGGCTTTTGTTTTTACCAGGTTATCAAAGGGAGCATTCCTCTGTTAATATATTGGAGGTGGATGTTTTACATAATTTGGCTTTGTTTGTTATTACATTCTTATGTGATGCTGTTTCTACACTCGGGAATAATTTAGTCAAATATTGGAACATCCTTAAGAATCATGTACACTCTTTGGAAGGTGATAAAGGTAATTAACCCTAAAATCACTTACATTGGTTCTATTGCATTTATATCTGGTCTGGTCAATTCATTTGACCAAGGTGCGTCCGTTGGACTGTATCTCAAGCTCATTTTCTACTGTCATAGTACCCGTAGTGGTCCTGACATTTCTTTGGGGAATGCTAACATTTCGGTGTTACCGAAATAGTGGAGAAACTTTTGGCTCGTTATTGCTACACTGAACTGGTGGTTTTCAATTTCATTGCAGATTTATCACCTGATGTTAGTCCTTTTATCATATGTGTATTGGAGAAGTGTCTGAAGGTGATCCGATCAAAATCAGGAACCTGCTCGTTGCCAAAAAAATCAATAGTACTATTATACACTTGCAACACAGTGAAATACCTCTTGCAAACACATGTATGTGTATAACTGGACATATTTTGATTTAGTCTTGCAGTTTCTGCTTGTCTAATATTGTATCTGTGTTTTTTATAGGTCAATGCTGAATTGTTATCTTCTGTAGTTAATGCAGACTTGACTGAGAGACTTGACGACAGTTATGAATATGATGAAGTCTTTCCTGAGTGGAAGCCTCTGAAGAATTTGTTGGATTTTGTGGAGGGCATTTCACACCGACAAAATTGTTGCCTTTTATCTGGAAACAAAGAATCTGTCCATCCTGATGGTTCTTTAGGAAGTTCACTTGGTGATGTAAATAGACTATTACGTGACAGGGATGATCATCGGATGGCAGAAACAACTGTAGCTTTCGTATCCTCCATTGTATGCGAAAATACTGATAAGATATCCACGAGTCTGCCATCAAGCGTGGTCATTTCACGCGACTTACTTGATGTTCCTTTCTCTCTCTTATCATCTATATATTTTCTTGATTATAGTGTTCTTGTTCATGCTTCTAAGATGTGGCCTGTGACGTTTTATGCTGGCTTGGATATGGCCATATCAGAGCTGTGCAGTGATAGTCAAAATACTGCTCCTATTGAGACATCTGATCTTACAATGTGTTCAGACTCTCTTACTTGTGGGCAACTCTTAGATGCTTTTGAACCTGATTCTGCTGCATTTAGTATCGTTCTAAAACAGACACCTTTCCATGTGATATTTCCTGCAATGATGTGTATGAATGGTCATTATGCATCAAAGCTTTCTAAGATGCAAGATCTTCTGCTACATAAGTTACGTGAATCTGTAAATGACCACTCACTCCTTCCCAGTCTGCAGCTTGTGCTGTTCTGGACTCATCAGATTCAGCTAAGTCATAAAGTTGTCCCATTAGTTGAAATAGAACAGCTTTTGAATATCTGTGTTATTCTTGTACATAACCTATTAGCTCAATTATTGGTTCCGGAAAGTTGTCCTGACTTGTCTATAAAAGACTCTGCTTTGTCTTTCTCAAGCCGCTACATTGAAGAAGTTGTTAAAACCATTTGTTGTCATCCCTCTGTTTTGGTATCATTATCCTTTTCTCTAGGAAATAGGCAGAACATTTCGAATGGAAATACAGGAACCAACTTTGATATCCAAAATGTACTATCCAGCGAGGGGTTTAAAAAATTTGGTAATCCAATTTTAGACATATTGACAATGACTCTAGACAAAATGTGGTTGTTATTCGGTACCCACCTTTGTGGATCAAAAGCTGAAGACGTCGCTAATAATTTTGTGAAAATCTTTAAGGGGCTTCAACAGAAGCTGTTTCTGGAGGTCAAGAAAAGATTTGAGCTGTGCATTGGTGCTAAAGATATGACGCCTCTCCTACCAACATTGTATGCCTTACACACTTTGCATCGGTTTCTATCCCCTTTTCAGCTCCTTGAATTAGTAGATTGGATGTTCAATAGAGTTGGGATGGATGATTTGCCAACTAAGATTTCCTTTTTATCTGTTGGCTGTTCCTTAGCTGCTTATGCTTTCAGTACTTTATCTTTTTATTTTCAGCAGTCAAGTGGAAACAGGGTTCCATATGATTTGTTTTGGGAAATGGGTGAAAACAATGCGGAAGCTGATATTATTGAGCAAATATACAGTAAGGTAGTTGATTTTTCTGTAAATCATGAAATAGATTGTGCAGATAGCTGCTTGCAAGAAGCTGTCAATGCTTTGTATAAGCAGAAAAATATGCAACAAGAAAGTTTTCATCCTTTGATGTTGGTTGTGCAGAAAATTATAATGAATACTCCTGTGAAAATGCTTTCTCTTTGCCTGTACAAAATGAATGCAAAGAGAGCTAGATTCTTACATATTCTCACCGAACTGAGCTCTCTGCATTCATCTATATTTGGGCATTTATTTTTGGGCATAGTGAAGAGAAGTTTAGATCATGATGTTGGGGTTGCCGAAGCTTTTCATCTCAGTCTTTCAGAAGATCAGTTTATATTGCTTTTACCGACCTCTTTATCATATTTGAGGTTCATTTTGAAGAGATTTAGGGATATGAGCCACAGAGATTTTAAAAAGATACCGGACTTCTATTCAAAAATCCTTTTAAAAGGTTTTAGCCAGTGGAAAAGCTTTTTATCCAAAGACATATTTGAGGAAGAGTATGGAGAATCTGTCCCATCATCTGTTCAAGAACTTCTCTGTCTTACTGATTGTAGTCTCCTTGGAAAATCAATCCATATGTTGCAGTATCACTTTGCTCTTAATGGAGATTCTCTGAAACTGAAGAAGCGTTTGAAGCTATTCAAATCCATTTGCCCCAAACTTGCCCTACATGATGAGCTGATGGATTGTCATAGTCAATGTATTGATAGTTATTCTCTTTGCCAGTCATTCAACATAATCAATCATGTTGTTGCAAAGATATCACTTTGTAAAATGTTACTGTTTCATGATGAAGAAGGTGGGGATTTGAAAGAGGTTGCTCTGGAAATGCGAAGCAAATTGAAAGCATCCAGGATACATTTCATGAATGTTTTGGTGGACATTTGGCAGCTTATTGTTCAGAAATTTTCTTTATCCTCTGATCAGTCTGGAACAGGGAAAAGCACAAGCATTTCATTGCTATATAATCACTTGGAAGTTTTTGTGTTAACAACCATTCTTGAGTTGGCTGTAGAGATGCAAAACGATCTTATTCAATCACAATCCATTACTTTCCTTGAGATATTATTCAGGTCTGCTCTTCTCTATAGGTTCAGTGATCCTAAGACAATGAAAACCCTCCAGGTTATATTAATTCGGCTCAACGAGGGGAGGCTATCATATGATTTATACCTTCAGTTATTACTTGCTCACTCTCAGTTTGCTCCCACTCTCCATTCAGCGCGCAGACCAGCTGGTTCATTTTTGAAGCCTGTATCCAGCATTTTGAAATGTATTGCCATTCCTTTTCTTGACCATTCAGAAAATAATGAGAAGCACAAGGTGCTAACAACCAAGCTCTCTAAAGGACCATTGGAAATTGTTAAATTGCTTTGGATAATCTTATGGACAAAGGCTCGTGAAACTGATTTAGATTCTCGAAATGAGATTGTCATAAATTTAAAAGAGCTTCATGCACTACTGCGTAATTCTTATGGTGCAACACTCAGTGAGATTGATTTGGCAATATACAACGTGATCAAACAAGTTGAGTCCTTGACTGGATCATTCCCTCAAAATGTAAAGTTAAATTCAGAAGTAATTGAGGAATGGACTAGAAGTCAGCAAAAGGACAACTTTCCAATTGATCCAGACGTATGTGTGTCAACAGTGCTCTTTTTTCCTTATGACAGAAGTGCTTCTGATGAAGTGCCATCTGTAAACAAGATTGAAATCGACAACGTCAGGAAAAAGGTTGTAGCATGTTTAATTTTTCTACTTGAAGCAGCGTTTCCCTGCTTGTAGTCTTGTGCTTATTCTCATTCTGTTCCATAACTTAAACTAACTATTCAACATCCTTTGCAGATACATTCTTCTCATGTTGAAGTTGGAGAACGTTATGATCCTGTATTTATCTTGCAATTCTCAATTCATGGCCTGTCTAAAGCATATATAGAGCCTGTAGAGTTTGCTGGATCAGGTTTGCTTGCAATTGCATTTGTTAGCATGTCTTCTCCAGATCATGGAATACGACGATTAGCTTATGACACACTTGTTAAATTTAAGAATGCATTAGAGGTTGGTAATGTGCTTATCAGTTTATGCTTATTGTTTCCTTATCATTCATTAAAAAGAAATCGGTCATTGCATGCTGATTCCTATTAGAAAGCTATCTTAGGATCTGTTTCTATTTTCAATTTTCACCATTAATTTTTATTTTATTTTTATTATTTGTTTAAAAAATGTTGAAAATTACAAAAGCTATTTTCACCATTTCCTGTATAGATTTTTGAAAATGAGACATTGTGAAAACAAGGTTAGATTGTATAATTGTTAGTGAAGATAACTTTTTTTTCTCTCTCAAACCAAGCATCCCCTTATCTGTTTTACAATATTTATTCTTCCAAAAAGAGCACTGTATGCTATGAGTGAGTAGAAGCCTCTAAGACAGACGCCTAGAAGCCCAAACTCGTGCAAGCTAAGGCCAATGTTTTTTTTTGTATCGTTGTGGCTTGGGATTTTTCCAAGGGTTTATCTCTAGGCTTCAGGGCTCCATGAAAATGGCGTTATTTGGATTAGCGCATACAGAAACATTGGATTGGCTTCTATAAAGTTCAATCATTATATCAGATATGTCCTTTTAAGAATGTATTTGTCGCACTTATGTTTGCTGTTGACTAATTGTGATTGATCAATAATCAAAATGTTTTACAGAAGTGCCAAAAGAGGAAGGATGTAATGGGACTCCGGCTTCTAATGAATTCTGTTCAAAACAGTATTGAAGAGTCATGGCGAAGAATCCCATCGGTTATTGCACTGTTTGCTGCAGAGGCATCTTGTGTATTGTTAGATTCCTCGCATGATCATTATGCAGCAATATGCACGTTCTTGACACAGTCTTCTATGTTGAATATGAAGGTATATATCTGTGATATTGGAATTTTCTTTCATAAATTGATTTACATAAAACATATGCTTTGCGATGAATAATTGTTGTGTAAGTTCCATTTGCTTCCATTTGTAGGTTATACCTCTGTTTGATAACTTTATATGGAGTTCATCAGTCAATTTCAAAGCAGAGAGATCTTGGATACTTCGGCTAGTATATGCAGGACTGAACTCAGATGATGATGCCATGATGTATATCAGGAACTCTGTTCTTGAAAGTCTAATGAGCTTTTATGTCTCTCCTCTCTCAGATGCTGTGTCAAAGGACCTGATCATTGAAGTAAACATATATTCCTAATTTTCCCGTCTTTCGATTGCATTATATATTGTTATCACTTTCTGGTTGGCATTGTTAAAAATGACCAGAACTGTGTTTCTGCCTAAAGCCTAATCTCATAGCTTAATTGCCAAATTTTGGATTGAATCGTTAATCACAGTTCCATATTTTTAAATAGTTGAATCAAATCAAACCATAAATTTTATGATTCTTATTGAAAATTAATAGATTTGAATTAACATTTTACATAATAAGTTATCCAATAATTTTTTGAATCTTATAAATAATGTTTTGATTTGATCCCATATAAATTTTATGTTCACATATAAAAATTAAAAATTAACAGGTCTAAATTAACATTTTACACTATAAGGTATCCAATAATTTTTTGAATCTTATAAATGATGTATTGACTTCATCCCGTAGCAGTTGCACAACAGAAGGAGAACCAAGCCACTTAACTTCTTCACCGATCATCCCATACTACTTGAAGCAGGTCTTTGGGCATTCCATAATACCCCAAGTCCCTATCCCATACCTATGTATGACGGGTAATAGCAAGATTGCTTAAGGACTCGGTAAATTTCATGGAACAGCTGGTTAAAAGTAGAGCACTCTAATTTATATATTATCAACACTGTTAATGTATTCATTTAAGGATTTAGGGTGCTGCAGTGTTAATGGTGATCTTATTAAGTGTTTGCTTATTTCAAAGAGGCTGGCTGCTTACTAGAACCACATAATGTGTTTCTGCTGTTGTTGAACCTGACCTTTATACTTTGAAACCACCATCTAGTTCAGAGCACTAGGAATATTATTTTCGGTATCTATTTGCAGTGTTTCAGTCTTTAGGATAACACCCTTCTTTAAGAAATGCTGGCATCCATGGTGTCAATGTGTTCTATATTTGACCAATGTGTGGATTGCCTACTTGATAAAGTATTAAAGGGTGATATGAACTTGTTTGTTGGTTCCTATAAAATTTAATTTGTTCGGGATGTTATCCTCTATAATGAAATATCCATTTTACCCAAGATAATTACTCTGGCTGTTCTCCTTTGAGTATCTTCTACCAATTTAATAAATGACTTTTTTATTTGCTGTGCAGGTGATAAAGAAATCCATTAAAGTGAAAAAGATTGCCCGTCATCTAGTGAAACGTTGTTCTCTGTTTTCATGGTTATCATCTCTCATCTCAGTTACTAGAAGGGTTGGGCTTAATGGAGATGAAAATAGATTTTTCATGAAGCATGTATTGGTAGTGTTGAAGGTAATTGCTTAATATTTTAGTCATTTCACAGTTCCTGTTGGATGGAACAAGGTGCTCATTCTGACTTCCCGACTTGCATCATTTGTTATTTTTTTTGGTTTTATCTGTAAATGTTTCCCTGATTTTTATTTTCAAATTTGTTGGGGATTTGTTTACTCTGACTTGGAAACCTGTTTTTTTTTTTTTTTTTTTTTATTTATTTAATTTTTGAATGGTGTAGTGTAGTAAAGCTCTACACTAGATACTTCCACTTGGTAGAAAAAGCTTTGTTGTTGGTTTTGTTCATTGAACTTAGTACTGAGAGGGGTATGACTTGCAGTTTGATTCTTTGAATTCAAGTTTTTCCAAAGAGGAAGCTCAAATCATAAAACAATTACTTACCTGTCTTTCGCTCTTGTACCTAGCTGAACTGAAGTCGGCATCGAAGACTGATCATGGAATTTCATCTTGATTTCCATGGTGGTCTTGATCGCTTAGCTCTTATCTGAAGATTTAGCTGTTGTTCTCTATGCATGATCTTCAAATAGCTTTGATACCACAAGTTATTGCCTAAAGTTGTTCACCGCTTTTATTTTTGTCAAATGCTTACAAACATGTGACCTTTTTTTATATGTATTTTTATTTTCAGTTTCCTTCTTTTGCACTGAATGCCCATAAGCTTTTATTGTTTAGGTGGTCAATGATGTTATTTCGTCTGGAAACATGTCCAAGTGGTTGCAAAATCATGGCCTTGAGCAGCTGACTGAGCTTTCATCTAATCTATTCAGTTTCGTACTCCATGATGTAACAATGACAGATGAATCTATGGAATTAGTTAATCCTTTTCTACAAATGATAGTGTCGGTGTTAAAGTTCTCTCAGAAAAGGAAAATATGTCAGCCACGTTTCACCTTATCAATAGAGGGTTTATACCAGATATACCAAGCTGGCAGTGTGTGTAATCAAGCTACAAAAGGCATTAACCCGGATTTTGCTCTTGAAGCCATACTTATGAGTGCACCTCCTATTTCCATTTTCTTAATGGTACTTTTATTCATCCCCTTTATTAGTTTTTGGTATGAAATTGGTCTATATTTTATAAGTGATTTTTTAAAGGCATACAAGCAATCAATTTTGGATTGTATTTGATATTTGATTAGATTTTAGCTGTGCAGAAATGCTATTGGTTTTTGTATAAGTTTATTGGTTATCAATTGTGAATATGATAAATGAAATTCACCTAGACATATAAAATTGAGCATATGCTATATGCTTTAGGTACTATGCACTCTACATAATAGAATTTTTATATCATACTATTGTGTAAGAGTTAATTTTGAAAATATTGTCTTGTAATTGTTTCCATCATTTTATAATTGTTCTTGTATCTGGCTTGTTTATGGTGTTTTTTCTCATGCTAGAATATGAGTGCTTGGATTCTACCATTGCATCGGTCATACACAACAAAAGAAACACCTCCTTGTTCAATTTTGCATTTTATTTGTTAATTTCCCTACATATTTGTTTTATACCACTACATAATGGTCTTGGGTAGAACATTGTGGTGGAATTTGATCCATGTAGTCGACCCCACTTAGTGGGATAAGACTTGGTTGTTGTTGTTGTATATTTGTTTTATACCAACTGGTAATGTTAACATTATTGACATGTGGTATCTGGTGGTTCTTGCAAATGAATAACCTTTACATGTATACAGGATCAGGAAAGGCTTCAGAATTTTATTATCTGGGCAATTACAACTGCGTTAGCTTCAGATTCTAAACAAAGGCTGAAGTCCAACGAGTCTCTCATTATTGTTAAAAAAGAATTAGGAGAAGAATCTCATGATGACTCGTTAGTGTCAAAATTTTTGCGCTGGTTAACAGCATCAGTAATCAATGGGAAGCTTCATCAGAAATCCAATGATATATATTCAGGGTTTACTGAAACACATAAACTAGAATCCCTGCATTCTTTACTGGTGCATGTAGAAAATACCTCGGGACAAAGACATGATATTAATATTGGTTGTGAGGAGTTGCTTGCTTCTACAATTTTCTATCTCCAACTGCTTCCTGGTATAAATCAGGAACTTCTACCATCAGTTGTATCTGCTCTCTGTCTCCTGACTTTTAGCACCTCTAATTTACAAGGTACCCTACTTTATAATCTATACCTTTTAATTTGGTTTCCTAGGTGCAATTGTGGTAATAGGTCAAAGTTGACTATTCAGCTAGATATTTTAATCGACACTCATGCAATATATTTATGTTTTTTTTACGTAATTTTGCAGTGGGAAGAAGAACCATTTTATTGCAAGGCTACAATACTATCATATCATCAAACTCTTTAAGAGTACGATGCCCTCCCGAAGCTAATCCGGCTTGGAGATGGTAAAGATCTTAACCTTTTTAGTCCCTGTGGTCTGTAGTCATAATATTGAATAAGGAAAACATACATTTTTTTTTCTGCTACCACAAACGAACAAAGTATCGTTGAAATTTTGATATTTATCTGTACTTCAAAGCCAATCTTATTTGACCTATATTCATTGCTTAGGTCGTTTTACCAGCCAAGGAAGGATCGATCACTGGAGCTCAGTGGCACTGGTACACAAAATATGGAGGAATATCATGCTTGTCAAAATCTATTGGTGATTATTGCAAATGTGCTTGGTGGAAAGAAAATAGAGTCAGCTTGTTTGTCTCCTCTAGATGTTGAGATATCTTCCTTAGTCAAATGGGAAAGAAGTTTATTGTGAAACTGAATGTTTATTATCAACCCATTTTCTGGTATGTTGGAAGTGCATTGATTAGTGGTAATAATATTTCAAAAAGTAGTGTGAAATATACAAATGGAGCAGGGCCATGTGTTCGGTGTATTCAACTAGACCCAACCGGCCAAACCCCATTTGAGTACTCAAATGATCCAAATATGGGATATGCCTAATCAATACTCTTCATCTGAACCCAAGATTACACGGATGGAGGTTCAAGAGATCAAGGCCTGAAAGGATCGTGGGCACTTCCGGTACGTGTGATCTTTATTGGAGCACGATGTATGGGAAATAACTGCTCACGAGGTGACTAGCAGAACAGAGAAAAGGAGTAGGCGAGAGTGTTATACATAAGAAAAGAACATGGTTATATACGACTAGCAAACTTAGAAAAATTTGTTGTATTGTTTGAGTCATTTTTCTTGTATTCTTTTTTTGACACATTTTCATTGCATTCAAATTGTCTTGGGCCTAGCCCCCCAGTTTTGTGGAATACCATCATATACATGTTTGTTGAGTAATTAACTTTGCCACCTCCCGAGTTGTACCTGGCATTCCCCAAAACGAATGAAAAGACCATTATAAGTTATAACCTTACTCAAAATTTACTATATCGAAAATTTCACTTGCATATTGAAAATTCTTTGAAAAAGTAAGTAAAATATCGGAAATTTTAAAATTTTCGGGAGAATCACGGAAATTTAGCAATTCGGGTACTTTTAGAAAATTTGAAATTTTCCGTAGTTCAATTTTTTTGTGAAAAATTATCGGAAATTATCAAATTTTTGGTAGTTTAATTTTATTGGAAAAATTCTAGAAATTTCAAAGTTTTCGGCACCTTCTTTCACTAATTTTTTTCTTTTCGTTTTTCTATTTTTTTTTTTTTTATTGAGGGCCAGAAGGAAGGAGAAAACCATTGTTGGCAAGATCACTGATAGAGCGGTAACTGCCGTCAGGGCTGTTGAGACAGAGACTTCTCTACTACGGCTGGACGACATGTTCCGACCGGTTCTCATTGGAAACATATGGCCGAGCAGGCTCAGGGCCAGTTTTGTGCACCCGACACCGAGTTGTTAGAAAGATTAACTGAGTTCCTGATCAACAATGGATACAGTAGAGGGGGAATAAACAAAACTCTATTTGTGAAGAATGATGGAGGGAAGTTTATGATGATCCAAATCTATATGGATGCCATAGTTTTTGGTGGGATGTTTGACATGATAGTGGAACATTTTGTCCAACAAATACAATCTGAGTTTTGTGAATCTTGTAGGAGAACTCACTCATTTTCTTGGTCTTCAAGTAAGGATAATGGAAGAAAGTATTTTTGTGTCTCAAAGCAATTATACTAAGAGCATTGTGAAGAAGTTTGATCTTGACAATGCAAGGCATAGGAGAACTCATGCTGCAACTCACTTGAAGCTTTCTAAGGATGAAAATGGAGTTGATGTCGATCTAGGGACGAAAATAGGCCAGACCGATAACACTGACCTACAGGCTAGCCTATATAGGCTCAGGCCAGACCACACATTTTTTAAACAGAAAAGGTCTAGGCTTGTTTATAAGCCTATTTAATTAAAAAGGCTAGGAGCCAGACCCCAAAAAAGTCTTTTAAGCCTATTAGGTCAACTTATTTAAATAAATATGAATAATTTTTTTATTATCATTTTGTTATGATTTGTACTTGAATTAAAATACATAAATAAAACTTGGTTATCTTGAAGAACTTGTGAAGTAAGATGAAAACACCTGATAAACATTGCTTTCATAAGTTCTCTTAAACAAATAGTCTTTGAGAACTTATACTAACATGTAAGTTAAAATAAATCAATGCAAACAAATTTTTAGTCTCTTGGTCTTTTAGTTAGTTAGTCTATTTAAACATTATTTTAATTGTTTATTTACATATGTCTAAAACAAATAGGCTTTTATGTAGGCTAACAGGCTAACCAGACTTTCGAAAAGGTCAGACTCAGGCCTAAAAATAAGCCTACGACATGCTAGAGATCAAGCTTAGGCTTCGGTTTATTTGACAGGTCAGACTTAGACTTGGCAAAGCCTAACTCGGCCCAGCCTATTTCCACCCCTATGTCGATCAAAGCCTCTACAGAAGTATGATAGGAAGTTTGCAATATCTCACAGCTAACAGACCTGATATCAAATTTGATGTATGTGTATGTGCTAGGTACCAAGATAAACTTAAGGCTAGTCATCTCACTCAAGTGAAGAGAATCTTGAAGTACATAAGTGAGACTTATGACTATGGCATCTTGTACTTTCATGATACAAATTCCATACTTGTAGGGTATTGTGAAGCAGATTGGGCTGAAAGTGCTGATGACACAAAAGTACATCAAACAAATGTTTCTTTCTTGGCAACAATTTGATTTCTTGGTTCAGCAAGAAGCAAAATTGTGTCTCTCTATCCATTGTTGAAGCTAAATACATTGTTGTTGGAAGCAATTGCACGTAATCACTCTAGATGAAACAAATGCTGAAGGAGTACAATGTCAAACAAGAAGTCATGACATTATTCAGTGACAACATGAATGCCATAAATATATCAAAGAATACTATTTAACCTAGTATAACCAAGCACATTGACATTCATCATCATTTCATTAGGGATCTTGTAGAAGATAAAGTGGTGAATCTAGAGCACAAAGCAACTGACAAGCAACTGGTTGACATATTCATTAAGCCATTGGATGTTGTCCACTTTGAAAAGTTAAGAAGTACACTTGGAGTGTGCATATTGGATATCCTATAGCAGCCAAAGAGTGGGAAACGTGCAAGGAGACCATGTAACACCCTAAACCCCACACATAATTATCAAAGAATTTAATTAAATAAACACAACCACTTAGGGTGTCACACACAACAAATATGACCTTCTCCGTAACACGAGTTACAACAAAATATTTTAATACATACATTTGCAATTATGATGTTTACATGACATCCAATCCATCTGATTTGTACTTGGGATGTATACACGACATCCAACTCATATGATCTCTTCGCAGCGAAATAACAATTAAGATAATACAAAAGAAGCCATATAACACTCATAACATTTAGTCTCATAAACCCACTTCAACCTTTTTTTTGGAAGAATAGCTTTAAACTTTATTTACCAAAAAACGATAAGTACAAACCGATCGCTAGGATCCAGGTCTCCAAACAAAACCAAACCTAAGCATACTATCTCATATGTATACTTAGTTTCCTATACATAGAACAATGAATCAAAATTCTATTAATTCTATCAAAAATTGTGTCCTCAAGCTATTTTTGGGAGAAGATACACTCATTCCGCGCCTTCCACAATTCATAAATCGTCTCCGCCACGACAATCTTTATAACATAAACAAAAGGAGTTATATTATCCTACTCTCAAAACTTTGAGATCTAAACAAAATAAAATCAGAAAACTCCAACAAAACAAAGCCAAGCAAATAAAAGCGAACATTCCCAACCCGATGTTACATGGTCAGAGCAAGACCCTACTAATAAAACTACAAACTAATGGAAGTCGCTCTAAGAGATATCTTCCACTTACTTTAGCCAATATTACTCTTGAGTATCTGCACGATGCCTATGTGAAGTCAACATTCAAACAAAAAGGGGTGACAAATCACAATCAATAATAAAAGGCATATATTACAAGGTAGGAAATCAATTAAAATTCTCACACCCAACTCACCAAGCAATCATAACTAAACAAATATAACTCAACAAATGTACATATAACTCGTTATGAAATGCAACTTGACTATGCAACTCTATGCATATGGATGTGATACCAACTCCACATTTAATCCTTTATAAAACCAGGTCCCCATTTCTGAACCCATGAGCCCTATCTCTGAGCTTGGGACAAGCTACTAGTACCATCTTTTGAACTAGCGAACATGCCTCTTGACACAACTCAACATGAATGCAAGGTCATATTCACAAAAATCAATTCGCTAAGACCCCTCTTTTGATCCTAACATACACGTATTGACAAACTCACATAATCCTCTCTTCTGGATTACCACAACAACTCAACACAATACTCAACATATCAACACAACTCAAGCACATATAATCATTAAACTCGATAAAATTATTGTTTCTCATAATATGCAACTCACCTTTAAATCAATAATACACAACAACATATCAATTATAATCATCATGTATAATACATCGATTCATACTCTTAACTCATAAATATATTAATTATAGCATTCACGATCAACAACACGACAACGATACATGTAATTCTCATAAATTAATCATATTATTACAACATAGAAAGTCCATGATTTTATTTTCACTTGATAGGAAATCACGTTAGCTTTCTAATGCTTTAAACAAAATCTCGTTTGGACTTATTGATTAAAAGTTATGGCTAAAACATATCAGAATGACTCAAATAGTAACTCCAACAATTCTAAGGTAACAAATCTCTCTTAAACTTATCAACATAACTCTAAAACTTATAAGAGCTGCTCAAAGACAACTCTAAAACATATCAAACTACCAATTACACTCGATTACCTTTAAACAGCTCAAGGCTACTCAATAACAACCCTAAATTCATCAAACAACCTCAAAATCATGCTTCCTACTAATCAAACATCATATTCAAATAATTATTTAAAATATCAAATAAAGTCGAAATCAAGAAAATGAATATATTCCGGAAAGTTTAGAGAGTCTATTTTAAGAATATGATTTTTATTTCAGGACTTAATACACCAATCGATTCAGTTTAATGAAACAACAAAAACGGGTACTCACATCGGGCAGAATGTTTCACCTGAATTTAAAATGACGCCAAAAATTATATACTTATGAGAAAATTATGAAAAATTTTAGTTGAAAATATCATTAAACCCTATTTCCAATGCAACTAAACGCAACCCAAACATTCTCATGAGACTCTAGTTACACTTCAAACAAGCTGACTAACACATGACCAAAATCGTCAACATTTATGGTATGAAAACCATATAACCACTAATGTTGTAGCACTCCTAAACTCAATTTATTCACTTAGACATAAATATTACCCCGTTATCTTTCTAACGCAACTGATAGGGACTCAAACGAACTTACGGAGCTCAAGATATGCACAAAACAAATCGATAAATACTCTCCCGTGTTTTCCTGCAATTTTCTTACGGAAATCTAGCTCCTAAACCCAATTTCTTCTACCCAAATATATCTCCACTCCTTTCTAAATATGGATTCCTAAACTTTCACAACTCCCTAAAACCTTCAAACATCATCAATGGTGGAAAATACACAAACACATCAAAACAAAATTTTATTCACACATTGACACATGAAATTCAACACTCATAACAACACAAAATTACATAGAATCATCAAATTCAAGATCATCAACAAAATTCATTAATCCTATTGGAGATTAAGGACTCCTGTACTCTACCCATCATGCATAAGCCATTTTATTAAAATTTATTCTCTCCCCTACCTTAGATTTCTCTTGCAAATTCTTCTAAGCTTCTCCAATGGTTGCTCTTTCTATGCTATACTTTTCTCCCTCTTCTCCTTGCCTTTTTTCACCGTTTCTCCTAAGAATTCTACGTACTTCTTAACTCTTTCCTTCTAATTCTCTTTTTACAATAAAAACCTAGTCCCTTAGTTAGGATGTTCCTACTTTACACTTAATTTTCTCTCTATTTCCCACCTTGCCCTCCATATCTCCGCCACTTCAATTTTCTTTTTATTTATTTATTGTATTTAAATAATAAAATCAAATTATTATTTTAATTAATAAAATAATTCTAATTTATTCTATTTATATCTAATTACTCTCCACACCCCACCATAAGGCCACACACCCTCCCTCTCCCCCACATTTAGTTAATCCCCAAAACATAATAATTAAATAAATACACAAAATTATAATTAAATTGAAATAATATAATTTACTGAAACTGGGGTGTTACAAACCAAGAAAAATCACCTCACATATTCTCTATGGTGCACATATATTCAGGGTGGTACAAGCAAGAGAAAAGTTCTCATATCCTTATCTGGTATTAAGAAAGCAGTTCTCTCTTCTATTTTCCAAGTGTGTGTACTATTCAACATATACTACTGCGGAAAATCCATACCACAATGGTTGGAAAAGAAATACCACAATGCTTAACCAACCGTTGTGAGGTAATGGATGATTATATGTCTGGTGCTTTCCACCACGGTCGCGAGACCGTGAATATAAGTCAGAGTGCGTACTATATATCACAACGATTACACTTATTAACTGTTATGATATATATATATATATATATATATATATATATATAGGTACTGGATTCGAAACCCATCAACAACAAATTGTTTGGAATATAAATAATATTTCATCATGGTTACAATAAATAACTGTGGAAAGTACCTAGAGTTTATTATATAATATGTAGATTGCTTATTTTTTCATACGCATCACTAAAGAAATACAACCATTCAAATTGATGAAGAAGTATATAATTTGAAAATTAAACTATTCTTGAAAAACAACTTAGACAAACCACTGTTTTTCGAAGTGAATGCATGACAAAACTCATATCTTGCTCTTTAATATTTAGACTATGGTTCAATGGTCTAATTCATTCCTGTCATTAATTTATCGGCCAAGTCTACCTCACCATCGTCATTTATCATCCTAATAATCATGATGATTCGTGACGATGATGAGGTAGACTTGACAAATAAATTTATGTTATTCAAACTAAATTATAACACAAGTTATCGATGCAATGGAGGAATCAGGTCAGAGAATCACATTCCAAATGTTAAAGAGCGTGATATGAATTATGAGACGTATGTGATTCGAAAAACATTGATTGATATGTTGGTTTTCAAATACAACTTAATTTTTAGATTATAAGTTTCTATGTCAATTTAAATGAATTTATTTTCAGTGAAGGGTTAGTGAAACAAACAATCTACATACAGTATAATAAACTCAACTTGATCTTGTGTTAATCTGCATAATAATTTAAAGAACAAAACATTGCTAAGTTACAAGAAAGCCTTTTTCTTGTGACTTAGCAATATTTTGTTCTTGTTCTGAGAACATTAATGAACAACAGTAACATACATCAACATTTATCAATAACACAACAATAACATACAACAACATTAAAAAACATACCTTTTACAAACAAAACACTGACAACATCCACAACATACAACAACACAAGATATAATAAAATGTTTCAAGAATGCACCTTTTATTTAAAACAATCGTGGAACTGGAATCAATGATGAAGTTCATCTAGATTATGATTCTATGAAAAATAAATACAAGGTGGATGAAGTTTACACAATAGCATCATACTTCTTGTATTGTTTTTCATATCAACACAAACTATATGTACCATAGCAAAAATATGAGCTTTGTTAAGATGGTTTTCTTCTCTCACTTTCCCTATAAGTAAAAAAAATAAACACCATGACATTAACATCATTACATGGAACATTCACCAAATGAAAAAACGAGAAACCCTTTTTAACAAGAAACGTAAACAAAACCGGAGCATAAGTTTAATGAACGAACCTAAAGGTAGCAACTGGTGAAGACAAATCTGAAGGTTGCAGTATGTGTGATGAGTGACATGGATGTTAGGGTTTTCTTTAGAGAGAGAAGAGTGAAATGTGTTAGCATTTTCTTCTGAGAGAAACAACTGTTATGTACTGAGCGAGAGATACTTTCGCTTATATACTAAAAAATATCACTTTTCATCATGGATAACATGATGAACTATGATAAAATGATTGGACTTTACGCCATGGTTAACTAAATTAACCATGGTGATATACAGGGACATTACCTTTTTGTGACGATAAAATGAGATATTGAAGGAGCTTGGAATCGAACCCTGTAACTCATGATACATTTCACTATGGATATTAACATTCACTATAGTGAAATATATTTTAGTAAAAATAAAAATAAAAACACCCAAAAACGAGATCCCACCATGATTAACAAAAGGCGTTGTAATGTTGTTTGACGAAAGGTGTTTTCCGTAGTAGTGATGAGTCATAACTAGGAGAAAACCAAGAAGACTTCCTCTAGGAAGAGATTCAATATCGACAAGGCCATTGAGAGGTTTCTTAAGGATGAGAGGAACAAGAACAAGGGAGGTGGTTCCACTACTGCTGCTAATGTGAAAATCCATTGTGGACCATATGTTGGAACATCTGGAAAATGGAAGACATATGTGTCCAAGATGAAGACTTTGATGAAGAAACTAATGCAAGAAAGTGACTCGGATGCTGATGTAGATTGAGTTACCTTCATGGATTCAGTTAGACATGAAGACTGATGGATTCAATGGTGTAGGGAGCTTCTGATCCAGAAGATTGATGAATTATTCTTTTTTAGTTCAATTTTCATGCCTTTGTATTTTGGGTTTTTTTAGCCACTTATACTATTTCACTCATACTCATTTGCGAGCTTTCTTCTTCCTTCCTATTTTCCTTAGATACGATATTGTCTTGGGAGGAAATTACAAATAAATTTCCTTTCTTGATTAAATCTTTGACAAAACCTCCAGTTGTACGCAGTCTTCTATGTTTTGGATATTACACAAGTGAAAATGATAATATCAAGATTTGTACACTCCTAGACATTCTTGAAGTGGTTTTGGTGTTACAACTTGTTCTTGTTTAAACTCTGTGTTGATGCATTCTTGCAAGATACACTCTCTTTATACGTTCAATGATGTGTGATCTTTGTATCAGAGGGGAGTGCTCCCTTAGCCTCTTGGTAGGCTCGTGAATATATTTTGGCTTCGCCCCTCTTTTTGTTTCCTTGTTTGGTTTCTTCGTTTTCCCTTCATATTGTTTCTTCTTTCTCAAACCATGTGTCATAAATTTTTTTATTGAAGGTGAGCTTTACCTCGTATTGTATAAACTTTTCGGCCATTGCTAGTGGATTGTTAAAGATTTTATTGGCCCTGATTCCAATACTTTCGAAAAATTTGGACCCTTGGTTGAGTCTTAGAGTTAACATGTATTTCTTCATCTTCTCGTCAGTACTTATAATTTCTATCACTTCTCTATTGAACATCTAAATATAGGATCGTAGCGGCTTGCCTTTCCCTTGTCTGATGGATCTCAAGTTTTCCACGAACATGGGATGCCTTCTCGATACCGTCAAGTGTACAGAAAACAAGTACTTCACGGGATCTAAATTTGCTGAAAGTATTGGAACTATAGGGAGATGTCATCCGTGCATTTCACAGTGTCGAGACGATAACCTAAGTCAGTGGAAATCCTAGGATCCATTAGACAAAGGAAAGACAAGCCAATACGATCCTACATCGAGAGATTTAACGTAGAAGGGATACTAGTTAAAGGCGCCAACGATGAGAGAAAGAAATATTAGTTAAGTCTAGGAGTTCAATTGGGGTCCACATTCTTCGGAAGTGTTGGAATCAGGGGCTGTAAAACCTTTAACAATTTGGACGAGCTTCATAGATAAAGGAAGGACGAGTCATTGAGAAGAAGGGAGAATGCCATTTATTCAACTTTTAGGGGAGAAAAATCACATTTTTTTAATATATTTTGGTGAAGAAGAGATGTATGTGTATAATTTTTTAATTTTAAGTAGCGTCAAATGTGATTAAGTTTGAAACCGCGACATTCTACTTATTCCCCTCTAAGGGGTAAAATTATGGTCAATGATAAAATAAATGTCAATTACTAAAATATCCTTATTAAATTAGCGAAAAGAAATAATTAATATCATAATAGTATTTTAAAATGACAAATAATTTAAAACAAATAAAAAAAAACAGACGAGGGAGTAACACTATTGATTAACTTTATTAGTATTTGTAAAAAGTAAAAAAGTGACACTTAAAAAGGGAGGAAGTATCTCTTGGAAAAAAAGAAAATGTAATTTAATAAATAAAACAAATTCATTAACAAAATAAACTTTACAAAATACAGTAAAAAATGTTTTTTTTAATGTAGTGGCAAACCAACTAATTTGTGTGAGCTCAAAGTTTGAATTTGCCCCGTCTAAATTAAGGAAGTAGAGCCAGGACAGGGCCTCCATTTGTTTTGCGACCCCTACCCTTCTAAGGGTGGTTACTGTCCTTGCACCACTGCATGTGACTGCTTACAGCGGAGACTTGACCACTAACAGTTTCCCTTATTGGGAATCTAAGCATTGAAATTGGAGTAATGAAGCAGCGAAAGAAAATTAAAGCCACAAAAAACGAAACAAGAAAAAACCCATTGACAGATTTTACTACCAGCAGCAGCAGGAGGGGGTTTCATTGATGGCAAATGAAACTGATCACGTATTCAATCTTGAATTGTGTGACCATCACAGAGAAACCATGTGAAGTGAATAACTAGCTGCTCTCCATCAAACTTAACTAAAAAGAAACAAACTAAATGTTGATATCAAACTTAAGTGGTAAATATATCGTCAACGAATAGATTAACTGGCCTTGTTCTTCTAGACTCTCTAATCTAACACTAATAATATTGCAATACTATATACTATAGCCTGTGCAGGGCCTCCATTTCTCTTAGCCAAAACTCTACCGTGGCCAGGTCTCCATCACCAACTGAGAATCAATATACTCTCATTCCTAACCACTCAAATAATTGAATGTGAAATTTGTGTAAAATCTATGTTACTACTTACTACAACAATTTGATTTGTTTAATAACTCATTTCTTTAGGCTTTTCATAAAAATGATATATATATATATATATATATATATATATATATATATATATATATATATATATATATATATATGAACAAATATTGGTGGATGATTTTCTTTTGACTATGCTGAGAATTATCCTTTTATTGAAGGTTGATCATTGGTGTTAGTCATTTAGAAAAGTGACGTTTACTCGGTTGTTTTTATCTATTGTAATTTTTTTAAGCACTTTTAAAAATCTCACAAGCTTGATTAATAGCTAGTTGTCACTCACGCGTTCATATCTTTTTCTGTCTCAGTCATTATCATTATTGCATGTTAAAATTCAGAAAAAGATTTTAGGAAAAGAAAAAAAAAGGAAGAAGAGAGGAAGTACTATTAATTATGAAGACAAAACTAATGAAAGTACCTTTCTGTTTCTTCTTTATTTCCAAAACACTCAAAATCAATTTTCCTTTTTCTTTTTGTAACCACTAAAAAAATCTGAGAAAACAATATGCTTTGAAAAATAAATTAACTTGAAAAAACAAATATCAACCACTAACAAATTTAAGATACTAGGGAGAAGAGAATCCATTTGCTCCATGATGTCATAATAACTATGCTGAATAATTGCAGACAGGAAAGTGGTGCTCAGTACCTCTACTTTTCTTTTCTGCAAATCTTATTAGTGGTAACTTGAAGAATTTTTCTAATTTTCTTAGACGAAACTATAATCAGGGGCAGTTTAATAGTCCAGCAAACATGGGCATCTCAACCCCTTTTTTTTTTATTCCCCCTATTTAATATCTATTTTTAGATAAAACTAGAGACAAATTTAATAAAAATAGAGTGTGAAAATTACTAAAACAAATGAATAATCAATTGTTCAGTCCAATTAATTATTTTTTGTCTACACTATCTAAAATTCCTAACTCCGCTACTGACCATAATAATCATTAAAATTCACACAACCCTAAATGTTAGGGTTTAAACTAGGGGTGGCAAAACGGGCCTGACCCGCGAAGAAAGTTCGTTTTGCCCGCACTTTTTTGCAGGGCGGGTAAGATTTTAGACCCACTCTGTTTAATGTGTCCGTCCCGCCCCGTCCCGTTTTTTTACGGGCTTTTGCGGGCATGAGTTTTTTCAACAATTTTACTATTTTTAAGCCTAAAAGGTTGAATGACCGCAGACTTTCTTCGCTCCGCCCTCACTTTTTTGCAGGGTGAGGTAAGATTTTAGACCCGCACTTCTAAATATGCCCGCCCCTGCCCTATTTTTTTCGCAGGCTTTTGCAGGGCGGACCTAAACGAGACGAGCATGTTCGTTTGCCACCCCTAATTTAAACTCTCTGATGATCACGTTCAATCTAATAATGGCAGTTGAGTTAAAGTTTGCAGAAAACTCAAGATTAATGTATGATTATTAATAGTAGTAGTGAATTAGTAAAAGGAAAACACTTATCATGGTGGCATGATGTACGTAGAAAGTTCGTGATTACACACATAGAATACTAGCTAGAATATAGCTATAGGTGTAGCCATTACGTAGGTAGAGTTTTAGTTGATGAAATGTCATTTTAGGGTTAGATGAAGGATTGGGTCCCTAATATATTATGGACCCCATCATGATAAGGTTCAGAAATGTATGTCGCCAACTAGGGCATGTTATAAGTCCCTCCATTACTTTTCATCATTTAAATAAAAGAAGAGAGAGAGAGAGAGAGTTAACATCTATTGCTTATACTCTCCAGGCATCAACATAGGTATAGCAAGAAAGATGGGTCACCATTCTTGCTGCAATCAACAGAAGGTTAAGAGAGGTCTTTGGTCCCCAGAAGAAGATGAAAAGCTCATCACTTACATTACCACTCATGGCTATGGTTGTTGGAGTGAAGTTCCTGATAAAGCTGGTCAGTGATCACATCTTTTTCTTTTTCATTCATGATCATGTTCATCTTAATTTATTTTTTCTTCTTTTCTACTTTGAAATAATAATTAGGGCTTCAAAGGTGTGGTAAGAGTTGTAGACTGAGATGGATAAATTATTTGAGACCTGATATAAGAAGAGGAAGATTTTCACCTGATGAAGAAAAATTGATTATTAGCCTTCACAATGTTGTAGGCAACAGGTACTACTTCATTTCTTCTTAATCCAATTTTCATTACACTATTAGTACCACTTGTTTATGATTTTTAATTGTAGTTTTTATCTCTTAATCATCAACTTTTTCCTTATAGATTTCTCTTCTTCAACCTTTCTATATTGTATTGATTGAATTGAATGTATGTACATCTAAGAATCCAACAAATAGCCTATTCCATAGATATCCTTTCGGTTTCACTTTCACCTCCTGACCGAGGTGATAAGCTGTTTTTCACATCGGTCAGTCGCCCGATGTGAAAAGTGACCTGCCATAACACCTTACCTTATACTATTAGAAAGCTAACCGATGTGAAATGTCTTTTATGTAGTAGTGTAGGATATAAAATATATTGAATTCCAATTAGGTTTTCGTGAATAGGTTTGAATCAGAAGTTAGGTTAATCTTGTTTGATAGATACAAACTTTGTAGATTTTGATCTTATATTTTGTGATTGATCATATGGGAAATGTGCATGCAGATGGGCTCACATTGCAAGCCATTTACCTGGTAGAACTGACAACGAAATAAAGAACTACTGGAATTCTTGGATCAAAAAGAAAATCAGAAAGCATAACTCACCTTCTAATTCATCAACCACCACCAATCTTACACAAAACCATGTTATTGATTACAATTTCAATATCAATAAACTAGATCAGAATATTGTAACAACACCAAAACCATCACCATTTCAAGAAACTACCTTGTTTTCTCCAACATGTCCTTTGTTCATGTTTGAGCACGGAACATCAACAACAACAATAACAGCAACAACAACAACATCAACGCAAAATAGTAGTATTAATCTACAAACAGATCAATACTTTCAAGATTCTGTACTAGGTTTGAACTCTGAAGCATGGAATCAAGTTCAATCATCACTACCTCCTCCAATATCAACAACTTTTACAATG
Organism: Vicia villosa; assembly: GCF_029867415.1. Lineage (NCBI taxonomy): Eukaryota > Viridiplantae > Streptophyta > Magnoliopsida > Fabales > Fabaceae > Vicia > Vicia villosa. The sequence continues at coordinate 163,909,419 of NC_081184.1, read as the reverse complement.
GACACAATGAACTATCTACCACCTTTGATAGAGAATGTGGAAAACATGGTGGATGAGGAAGTTGGCGATCATAGACAAGTACAAGAGTTGAACAACATTGATCAATGGCATCAACAACAATATCCTAACAACAGCTTTCTCTTTTGGGACAACATTGTTCATCTCGGTGGGGAAGAAGAACAACAACTAGCACCAAATTCATCATCAAATATGGGAACAAACAGTACTACACTTTCTCCTTTTCCTTCTTCATCTTTTTGAGATTTAACAATTAATGATTTGTGAAAAAAGTGTCCCTACTCTTTTTTTATTTTTATCTTCTTTTGACAATTCTAACTCGGAGAAAAAAAAATTCATGATGGTCCATGCCAGGCTTTCGGAAACTTGCAGGGATTGTTCTTTTCCTTTTGATGATATCTTTTTCAATTTTCTATGTACCTTTTGATTGCTGATTTGAATGTAAAGATTGTAAAAAAAAGTGAGTGAAGTAAGATACATGTCATGTATAGCCATGCATGCGTGAGGTTATTGGTGTGTGTTTTCAGACCCTTTAGAGGGAAAAATTATAATTATAATAATCATAATAAAGGTGATTGGTACTGGTAGGTAGAACTTAGCAGAGTTTGATTTTGAAGATACTATATAAAGCAATATTTCATCAGTTAAATATTCACTCAATATTTGAAAGTACGTGTGGTTTGATTATAATTGATATATTATGATAATAACATATCAGTGTTCATTACATTTCCATTTCTTTATTAATGCATGTTTAATTTATTTTTTTGTCGGTAAATAAAGTGGTAATAATTACTAAAAAATTTATACAGAATCGTAACTATTAGGGTTAGAGTTCAAACTCTGATGATAACGTTAAATCTAACAGTACGTCGACTTTGTGAGTTGAGATTTAATTTAGTGTTAATTGTGATTGACTATAGATGTGGTGATTAATTGATGAAATTTGAAGGGTAATAATAATAATAATAATGGGTGTAGTAGACCTTTAAATTTTGATGTCTAATAAGTACACTACCAACCTGTCTTTGAAAAATGAAAAAAGGATCAAATAAAGAAAGTAAGAGAGAAAAAGCATTGACTTATGATCACATGCTTGTCCCCAAATTACAAGTCCCATAAACACCAAAAGCAGAACTGAGAGAAAGAGAAGGGACATGTGTCAGGTATCCATTATCTAACAGCATATGCATATACCCACACCATACAGATTCTTTCCCTCCCTTCTACAAGAAAATGATCATTTTACTTAATCCATGTATTTTTATTGTCAAATATAACAAACTGATATTTATAATATTAATTAGAGTTCTCCCTTTATTTATCTAATACAAATTTGTCATTAAAAAAGTTAATTAAAAATGTAACTAAAAAATAATAATAGTGATCCTTTGAAAATTAAAAATAGTAATCACATTCTAAAATAAATATATGGCTTTTAAATGTGACAACTTTGATGAAACAAAAAGTGTAAGTTTAAATGTGAAAAGAGATTTATAGAATTTATGCAAGTTGGGAGTCTTGGAGCTCTTTGTCACCGCTTACAACATGAAAAGGAATAAGAGTTTGGCAAGATCATTAGCATTTGAAGCGATCATGACAAAGAATTTGAGAACTCCAATTTATCTTCTTTGTGCATTGTTGAAGGGATTGCTCATGAGTTCTCTGCTTCCATACCCCTCATTAGAATATGATTGTCGAAAGAAAGAACTATAACTTACAAGAAATGATGAGTTATGATCCATGTCAAACATATTCCATATCACTTTTGGACAGAAGGAACGAATATTGCTTGTTATATTCACAATCGAGTAACAATTCAACAAGATACCAAAGTTATTCATTATGAGCTATGGAGGGGGAGGAAGCCGAACATTGAATATTTGCATGTATTTGGTGGTACTTGCTATATTCTTACTAATTGTGAACAAAGAAGGAAACACAATCCTAAGAGTGATAAATGCATCTTTTTGGACTATTCCATTTGCAGTTGGGCGTATATGGTGTTCAACAAGCTTACAAAATCTATTATGGATCCATAAATGTCAATGTTAATGACAATCAACCTAAAATAACCCCATACGAAGATGAAGATTCTGGCCCCTCTGGTCAACATGACGTGCAAGATGTTCCAGACAATATAGAGAACAACTTACAATCCGTTGAAGAAGATGAAAATTTAGATGATTATGATGATGATGAGAATAATGCTTTTGAAAGAACATAACAACTATTAAATATCATGAAGAATCATCCTATTGAGAGCATCATAGAAAATCTAGATGAATGAGTCACTACACAAAGAAAAGAATTAATTAATTATAGAGAGATGATGCAAAATATGTGTTTTATTTCGAAAAATTGAACCCCAAAATGTGAAAGAAGACTTGAATGATGAATTTTGGGTAAATACTATGCATGGTTATCTCAATAGCGGAATTAATTAGATTTTGTTTGTGAAGAAGAAAAATAGGAATCTTTTGATAGCTCAATTATATGTTTATGATATTGTGTTTGGAGGGATGACAAGTAAGATGGTGGATCATTTTGTCAATTTGAAATGATCATGGTTGACGAGCTTACCTATTGTCTTGACTTCCAAGTGAAACAAATGAAAGTTATCATCTTTATATCATGACATTATACTGTGACAACTTGAGTGCTATCAATAACTCTTAAAATCATGTCCAACTCAACGGAGTCAAACATATTAATATTTGTCATTATTTCATCAGGGAACTAGCTCAAGAAAAGAAAATCACCCTTGAGCATGTTCGAACAGACAAACGATTGGTTGATACATTCACAAAAGCTCTTAATGCTTTTCAATTTGAAAATATTTGATCAACTTTAGGAATTTGCCTTATCATCTTGTAACTGTTATTGAAAGTGTGGTTGAATGAGTTTTGGGTCTACTGGAATCTTTATTGGCCCACACGTCATAGGAAAAATGTCACTTATATCCTTCACCCCTAACTTAAAAAGGTCAGTTTATATATATTCAAAAAGTTCACATTCTTTATTTTTTCGCTTATGTGCCTCAAGCTTCTCTCTAACCGTTCACTTTCCTCATCAAATGTATTGAGTATACAAGGCAATAAAATCCAGACCCACGGCTACCCACCCGAACCCGCCCCGAAGTTGACGGGGAAAACCCGTTTTGACTGGGTTTGGGTTCGGGTTTGGGTTTTTTTCCCGATTAGAAAACATGGGGATGGGTCGGGTAATGGGGACACTAGTACCCACCCCGAATCCGTCCCCGAACCCGCCTAGTTTATTTCAATATGTACATTATTATTTATATTTCATAACTTATATTATTAAATATGTGGTTAATGTTTTAATAATTTGATTTGTACTTATTATTTTAAATATTTGAAATCTATGTATGAAATTTTTTGAGATTGTTTTATTTTGTTATTTATAATGTAATTTGATTTTTGAAAAAGTAAATATTTTTATTAAAAAAATTGATTTTACGAAATACATGGTGGCGGGGATACCCGAACCCAGCCCGAACCCGTTAAAGACGGGTTTGGATTTTAATTCCCCATCCCCGTTTGGGTTTGGGGCGGGTAACGGGGATTGATTGGGGATTCGGGTTTGGGTTTGGGGGAGGTAAAAACCATCTCTGACCCGCCCCGTTGCCATGCCTAGTATTGAATCTCTCTGACAGAAAGTGGGAACAAGAAAATGGATGACACTTATATAAATGATAAGAAGATATTGAAACGGTCTAGCTAGGGGTTGAATATACACGTTCCCTTTTAAACCACTTTCAAAAAACATTTATTTTTACGAAATTAGAGTTAAAAGCGTGAAAGAAAAATGAATTAAGCGGAAGTAAAAATGTAGCGGGATGGATTCAAAATGGTATATTTCCTTATTATCCTAAGATTAATGATTCAAACAATAGCATCAACATTACGGAACTTGAAGTTACTTTGACAAGCAATTTAAATCCAACAATTTAGAGACCATACAATCTTAATTCAAGGAGTGAATGTTCAATGAATTAAATGAATCACATACCTACACTTAATTATATGATAAAACACTAACAATCTAATGATGAACAATACTTAACATAAATAATGATATGCAGAAAAATAAAAGAGATAAGTAGATAAAAATGTACATAAGATATATGGTGGTTTGGGAATTCGTCCTTGCCATGCCTACTCCACTCTTTGATGATTTTCATCATTGGAAATAGTAACATCTTTCACTATTTTAAGGTTAAAGATACAAGTATTTTGAAACAATGAATTATTATCAATCTTACCACTAACAATCCAAAGCTTTAGCCAACAAGGATCTAAAGCAATAATTTCTTCTGTGGATGCAGATTACTCAAGTGCTAACACTCAAGATCTTCAATGGTCTTGAAACAAAAACATGATAGACACGATAATTTTACCCGAAGCTTCAATTATACAACACCCTTTATTGGGATCTGACAAAGACTTGTCTGAGTGATACTTATACCAACGAATGAAGACAGCTCCCAACTTTATTTTGTGGAACCATGTTTTGAAGGTCATTGATCAAGGAATATTTAATGAATATGAACATGCTTTTGATGGTGACAACTAGTCTTTGATGAAAAAACTAAAGTCAAGAATAAAGTAGTTAAATATGCAACCATAATAATAGGCTTGATAAATAGATTATCCAACAATGGCATTTAAATGGAATATAACTCAAGCCTCATCTCAAAGTAAAGTTCAAGCAAGTGTCTACAAGGTGGAAGTATTTGACAAGTCTTGAAGGATTTGAAATGTAATACTCTATATCCTCTTAAATACTCCTTAGTTGTTAGTTGTTGTCATTTGAGAAAAACTGAGTTCCTAAGTGCTCTATTAATTGTCAGTTGATATCAATTTTTACTAAAGTAGTTTGAATTTATCTAACTAGTGAAAGAGTAATTTGTTAGTAGCAAATTAGAAGATATTTTTTGTCTAAAAGACAAAGATTTTGACCTAGCTTATTACCATACTCTCCTCTTGCCATTTCATTTTGTTAATAAGAGAAACAAGAGAAATAAGAGAAAACTTGGAAAAATCAAGAACAAAGCTTGGATCCTCAAAGAATCATTTCAATCCTTAATCATCTTCACTTGGTAGAGGCGCGTTCCAAGATAGTATTTAGCTTTGGGAGAAAATTTCATGCTTGGGGAATTTACGGTTTGTGTGAAGTATGTTTTATGTGAATCATTTGTGCTATGCCTGATGTTCTTGATGCTTGACATGTTGTTGTTATGATAAACTATGCTAGTTTATGTTATTTGATGCATTAAAATCATGGGTTTTGAGTTGTTTGCGTTTCTGATCTGCGTGAGATCTGTCATCCTCGCTAAGCGAGACAAGGTAAAGTGTGAAGAAAACTTTCTTACAGGTCTTACTACAGCTTGCTAGGCCTCGCTAAGCGAGAGTTTGCTTAATGTGTCCTCGCTAATCGAGGAAGTGGAATTATCTAGTTTTATGGTTATTGTCCTGTCTTGCTAGGAGCTCGCTATGGCTCGCTAAGAGAGCATGACAACATGGAGAAAAAATACGGTTCCAATTGTTGTGAGATTGGATACGTTGGAAAGCTAGTCCAATGAGATACCTTTCAGGTAGGATGGGACTATTGTATTCGATAATTTATTTAATAATGAATGTGAACTAATTGTGTGAGTTTCACTTGTGTTATGCATGCATGAATTGATGATGCATATATTGTATGGGCTTTGTGAACCATAATCGATGTAAGCCTAGTGACATGCTAATTCGATCATTTGGAGATGTGACTAGTCGTACACGTTAAATTCCAATCGGGACAAATCGTAATTAGTAATGCTGAGTTATGCACTAAATCCAACCGTGTGGGGTCGTGATTAGTAGTATGACTAAGTTCCTTTAGAGCTGTGATTAGTATACATACTAAATTTCGGGTCTTTGTTAGCGATAGTGTGTCATGTGCTAAATCCAAACCAAGCGGAGTCGTGATTACTTGCAAGACTAAGTTCAAATCATAAGGGTTATGAATTGTGTGAGTATCTTGCTTCTAGTGAGAAACAATGAAGACACCTTGATACTAGTAAGAGTATCAGATTAAATAAAATAATCAATACACCAATTGATTATGATGTGTACTATGTGAATAAATGTAAAGTGGTGAAGACACTATATTATTAACCTTATATCCAAGGCAAGATGTATCAAGGTTTAATGGGTGTGAAGGATGACTGATTACATTCTTAGGCAGTGATTGTGATAACATTCTCCTATAACATAGGGTTCATTCCCTAATACCCATGGATTGTAAGATCCTGTGAGGATTAATCAAGTAGAGTTAAGTGGTTAAGTGTAAACCCTTTAGGGCCCGTTTGGTACGCAGGATATGATAGAGACATGATAGGATATCAAGCAGGATAAGGATAGGATATGATACAGACATGATAAGACTTATCCTATCATGTGTTTGGTTGACACAGGATAACAGATAGTATATATATATATATATATATATATATATATATATATATATATATATATATATATATATATATATACACACACACACACACACACACACACACACACACACACACACGCTTGTAAAATAACTATATTTTTTCTATATTATTTTGTAAAATATTTTAAAATTAATAAGTTAATAAAAATAATATTTTTCAATAATTAAAAAAAAATCATTGATACTATTGAGTAAATAATTTCCAAATTTATATATATATATATATATATATATATATATATATATATATATATATATATATATATATATATATATATATATATATATATAAACTCTAGTAAAACAACTATATTTTTTAGAAATTATTTTGTAAATATTTTTAAATTTATAAATTGGTAAAAATAAATTATAATTAAAAAAATTCATTGATACTATTGAGTAAATAATTTCAATTTTTTTTTGAAAAAGATCATTAATTCTCGTGTGTGTGTGTATATATATATATATATATATATATATATATATATATATATATATATATATATATATATATATATATATATATATATATATATATATGACAAAATTACCCTTGCAAGAATATATATTTAATTTGATAAAAAATAAAATTAGAATTCATATTTTTAAAATTTTAAGAATTATTTTACTTTTAAATATTCTAATTTTTTTATTTTATTAAATTAATTATTAATATTTTTAATTTAATATCAAATTAATTTTTATTTATATTTTGTAATATTTAATTTTTATTTTAAATTATATTTTATAGGGGTAAATTAGTAAATCATTTTCTTATCCTATCCTGCCAGATTCTAACCCAGCTCATATTCAGGATAACAATTTGAATTTGAACTAATGAGGCAGGATATGATAAGTTTCAGGATTAATTTATCCCATTCTGTTGTATCAGCAAACACTGGATTAAGATAAGATATGATACAGATATCCTATCCTGTCTCTTATCCTGCGCACCAAACGGGCCCTTAGAGCGGAGTGGACTCATAGGATATGGTAACTCATTGAGATTATTATCTCATCCCATTATTATTGTTGTTTTTCAGGTATTTCTATGCAGATGAAAGGCAGGGGTAAGCTTGTGTGATGATGTTTCGACGACTTGCTCATTTTGGATGTTTTTCCACAGTCATTTTGAGGATCTTTGGATTATGATTCTTTTAGATCCTATTTTTTTCTAGGCACCTTTATATATATCATGTGCCATTTATGTATATTATTATTTTTGACATGTTTGTATAACGTTGCTGATAGACTTTATGATTATACCAATACCAATAATTCTACTATATATAATGTATTTCTAGATTATATTATATGTGGGTGTTATAATTGGTATCAGAGAAGGTCCATCATCGACCCAACCATGAAACATCATAAATGATTCATTTATGCCTCATATGTGTAATTTTCGTTGTAATACTCTTCTAAACCCCATGTGAAATTAATGAATATATTAATTAAAATCTTCTAAAATGCATTTATACCATTTGGTTCGGTTTGATTTGTTTTTGAAAACTCAATCTAAAATTCAAAGCATTTCGAACAAATTTAACAAAATAATATTCATATAGTCCAATAATATTTAAGTGAGATATTAGATCAAACTCTAGTAAGGTCGAAGGGTAGTTTCTTGGTTCGACAATTTGACAAGAAATTAGCATGTCGTCGAAGTCTATTAATATGTTGTAGTCAAAGTATGATAGGATTGTTAGCATGTCGAATTGGACATGTTTGTTATGCCTAATTATTTAAGTTAGCTTGTGTAATAGGTCTGCATGTAAAAGTCCATTAGTTTAGTGTGTTAGTTTTATTATAAATAGCATAATAGTCTTTCATCATTGCACATTGCAAATCCTAATTAGGGTGAGATATGTTATTTGTTATTCTGTAACACTTATATTCTTATTTCAAAGAGAAATTAAAGAATAATAGTTTATAACCAATTTCATTGTGTTCTTCTCGCTTCCCTCTTTCTAACCCTTGTGGATTTTTTTACAAGAAAAAAAACCTATTATACTTGGTTCTTGGCATCGATTTCATAACAAATTGGTGATGTGAGTGTGGAGAAGAATGTCGTCAACAAAATATGATATTGAAAAGTTCGCCGGAGTGAACGATTTCGGTTTGTGCATGGTGCTTGAAGATGAAAGCCATAATGGTTCAGCAGGATTGGTTAGAAGCGTTGAAGGGAGCCGCAACCATGGATGTTGCGTTAACGAGAAAGGAGAAAACGACTATGGTAGAGAAAGCCCACATCACCATCTTATTGAGCCTTGGTGATAAGGTTCTCCGACAGGTTTCGAAAGAGACGACGACGATGAGTTTGTGGTCGAAACTCGAAAGTTTGTACAAGACCAAATCGCTGGTCAACCGCCTCTACCTAAATCAAGCTATGTATTCATTCAAGATGAGTGAAGACAAAGTCTTGACTGAGCAGTTGGATATGTGCAACAAGTTGATTCTTGATCTTAAAAATATCTATGTCACGATTGATGATGAAGATCAAACCCTATTGTTGTTGTGTGCTTTGCCTAGATCACATTCTCACTTCAAAGAAACTCTATTGTATTGAAGAGAATCTATGACCTTTGAAGAGTTCAATCATCCTTTTATTATAAGGATTAGAACGAGCGCAGTCGCGCTACAACGCTGGCCAAAAATTTGAAAGGGGCAAATTATTTTTTTAAGTAGTAAAGCCATAGATTTTATACCAGTCATTTCAAAAATACGGTATAAAGTCATATTTTTTATACCTGATTTTTAAATATTTGGTATAAAATTATTGATTTTTAAAGCACAAATTATGATTTTATATTAGTTTTTTTTTAAAATATTCGAAAAAATATCATAAAATCCTAGGGATATTCGAAAAAATATTTGGTACCAAATTATTTGAATGACTTACTGAATTTTTCGCGCGAGAAAGACAAGTTTTTCAACACCTTAATCGAAAGAGAAAAAAAGGGGCCATTTTGGTCAAAATAAAAACCTAGGGATGTTATATTTAATTGAAAGAGTGACAGGACAAAATCTCCGCATTACCTATCAACAATGAAGGATATCACCATTTCTCATATGTTTCGTGAAGCCAATCAGAGCGCTGATATTAATTTAGGGGTGTTCGCGGGCCGGTTTGGTTCGATTTTGAGAGAATCCGATACCCAAACCGATTAAAATTAAATGGATTGGTTTGAATTGGATTTACAATTTTTTGCGATAAAGCCCAAACCGAACCGATCCGAGAAACAACTGATTGGTTTGGATTGGATTGATCGGGTAGATAAAAAAAAAAATTTAAAAAATAACTTATTTACAAAAATTAATTTTTCATAATATTATGAAAAATATAGTATTAATAGTGTTCAAATTTAAATATTATACTAGAAATTTTTATCTAATAGATTCAAAAATATCTAGGGTTAAATATGTTAGAGGTCCCTATAAATATGACAACCTTTAAATTTAGTCCCTATAAAATTTTCCTTCAAACAATGGTCCTCACAATATTTTCCGTCCCTATTTTTAGTCCCTGTCGTTAGATTCCACTAACGGAGGCTTACGTGGCACACCACGTGTCATGCCACATAACTTAAAGTTAACAATAAATAAAAGGAGACAGATTGCGGGGGTTTTAAACCCCCTTTAAATAATTTTAAAAACAATAAATTTTCACAACCCTCATTCTTCACAGCATCAAACCTATGAATCTGGATTAGACTCTCTCAATCCTCTTTGCATCTTCTATTTATCTTTTCCTTCCCCATCTTTGCATGATTAATCAAGCTATGTCTCTAAAAAATGCAACCATCACAAATGAACACCCTCACCCCTTAGATTCCCCAATAACCAAATAACACGCTTGCATAAAAGTTTAGAGACTTTACTAACCTTCTTATAGTTGAAGTTCTGATCTAAACTCAAATAATAAACTCAAATAAGTTGATCCAAATAGGCTTTAGATTCAAAAGTGCTTAGTTCTTACGCATTAACTATTTTTCAAAACTATGAGTATGTTTTAATGCGATGGAATGTTTATTCGCTGTGTATAGCAGGATTATCCATGAATATAATTAGCCTTAAATGGTTGTATTGTGTATAGTATGTCAGTTCTAATTGTGATAGTTTTTAATGGCAAGTAAAAGTTATAATAGTGTTATTTTATTGGTTTGTTTTCATTTTCCTTATTTCTCATGAGTTGTTTGTGTCACATTCGCATCACATATGGGAGGAGTTCCAAGTAAAGGTAGAACTTTCCTGATGGATTTGTTACTAGGAAAGCTATATTAATTATCTAAACATAGTCAAGTTGTTGTTTCTATATACAAAGAATGCCTAAGGTTTTTTAACTAATTACTTTTTATCACAAACTTTGGATCAATTTATAAGATTGCAGTTTATTTATAATTTGAATGTTCTCCATGTGGAGGCAGTATCTATGCTTTTGATTGCAGAAACCATTATTGTTTCTATAAGCTATCATGTGGAGGCAATATCTATGGGTCACCTATGATTGATGATATTAGTTATATAACTTGCTGATCTTGGTATATTATATTATCCTTTAGACTCTAACTTTAAGTTGTTAAGAACTTAGCTAATTAAAGTTTTGTATTTTGCTTTGTTGTTTGTCTTTGTTATATTCCATAATGGATAATAGAGCTGGAATTTTTTTTAGAATATGCCGTACAAAAGCTCAATGAGAAGGTGAATAGGAGTATTTGGTGGGAACACATGCCACGGCATATCACATACCATTGTTCTTTTATGTCCATAATGTGGCACATGCAGTGAGTTTTGCAGAGACATATGCATGTTTAGTATTGTAAATAATTTTAGAATGCACACTAATGGTTTTAAGCTCATGAAAGAATTTACTTGGTTATATCACTAAGGGTGATATTTTTATGTCATGTAGAGAAGACTAATGATTTCAAGGGCTCTCCATATAAGTGAAAGCTTATTTATCATGAATTTGTAGGCTTGATAATGTGAAGAATGAGGGTAATAAAGATTTCTCTACCAACAGTTTAATTAATTGCTCCTGAAAATTTCTGGTTTTTTAAGTTATTTAAGGGGGGTTTAAAACCCCCGCAATCTATCTATTTTTAATTAGTATTGATTTTAATTGACGTGGCGTTACACGTGGCATGCCACGTAAGCCTCCGTTAGTGAAATTTAACGGGAGGGACTAAAAATAGGGACGGAAAATATTGCGAGGACCATTCTTTGAAGAAAATTTTTGCAGGGACTAAAATTGAAAGTTGCCATATTTATAGGGACTAAAAACTTATTTAACCCAAATATCTAACAAGAAAAATATCTAAGATTAAGACTTTTGAATCTATAACTAGTCACTTGAATTAATATGATAATGAATGTGTTTCATAACTTTATGTTCATTTATCATATTACACTATCAATTTTCTTATAACAAATTAAAAATAGCATAATTTGTCCACACGTAACATTTTATTTTTTTCTTATTGAAGTTGAATGCTTGGTAGTAATTTTCATGATAATTAATTATGATTGGTTTGGGTTGGGCTTGCGGGTAGAAAATTAAAAATCTAATGCCCAAACCGATTGTCATTGCATTTCATTGGTTTGGTTCGGTTCTTGCCCGAACTAAAAAAATGTCCAACCCAAACACTATAGTTTGGTTCGGATTGAGGTGATCGCGAAAGATATTTTCGGGGTCTCTAAACCCCGAATTGTTTTAGCCTAATTTCTTTTCTTTTGAGCCTCTGGCCCTTCTTCTCACAAAAAAAACTTAATTAATCTTTTATCAAACTATACTAGATAAAAAGGCCATACTTGTAGTTAAAAATTGTTAAGTAGTTTTAACTTTGCTATTTTTAAATTAGAACATATAAGTCTTCGAATTGAATGGGTCCACTCTGAATGCAATTTTCAAATTTATATAAACATTAGTATTTTAAAATTTTCATAAAATATATATAAATATTAGTATTTCAATTTTATGATGAGATCAACATAATATTTCAAATATTCATAATTTTAAAAATAAATAAATAAATATATAAATGACACAATTTTTAGCAAAAATTATAACAAATAAATACATAAGTAAAAATTAATATTTTCTATGACTTAAAGTGAGAATAAACTTAGGTCAACTAATTTTTAGGGCTCACCATGTCAAAAACTTTTTAATTTAGGTGAATAGTTTTTTTTTTTTGATACTTTTAGATAAATAGGTTAATTATATGAATTTGAGTGATTTCTTTTTTCTTTGCGGCATTCCTAATTCACAAATCGACATAGACACAAGGTATTTTTTTTCCCTTCTCGTTTAATGATGATTTCATTATCACAATTGCTTTTACACTTACAGATTTTATTCTTCACAGTTGTTTGAGTTTTCCATGGCAAGTGATACAATCATCAACAAAACCGATCATATTGAAAACAAAGACAGACTAAGTGATTTACCTGATAGTGTTCTACTACACATTCTCTCTTTTATGAAAACAACTCAATACGCCGTTCAAACTTGTATTTTGTCCAAAAGATGGAAGAATTTGTGGAAACAATTTTCCACTCTTACATTACATTCTGAGTGGTTTGAGACTCTTGAATTTTTCATCAAATTTGTATCCCACCTTTTGTTTCTTCGCGATCAAGGAATAGCACTACATACTCTCAAATTGTATTTGTCTCATCAACAAAGCATAGAGCCTCACCTATTCGAAAGGATTTTGAAATACGTTGTTCCATGTAATGTCAAGCGCTTAATACTCCTCCTCAGATGTGATATTCCGCACTTCCCGACTAGCTTATTATCATGTCAAACTTTAACATCTCTTGCCTTTTGTGTTTACCCTAGACTTTATGGTAAACAGAAAATATTATTTCCGAATTCTCTCAATTTGCCATCATTGACTAAATTGGATTTAGCATTTGTCACGTTTAATGGTGGAACAGAGCCTTTCTCGTCATGTCCCCGGTTGACTAAGTTGAGGATTATATGTTTTGATATTTTAGGTGAACAAAACTTATGTATATCAAGTACAACACTTGTCAAATTAACCTTACGAATACATTGTGAACCTAAGAACGGTAACACAATTGAGTTATATACTCCGAGTCTTCGTACTTTTGCTTTTATCGGTACTCCTTTTAAAATGTTACAAGCGAGCCAGCTTAGTTCTGTTGAGCACATAAAGATTGATGCATATTTTGGGAGACATGACGCAGAGGCTCCTACAATTCTACTTAGCTGGTTGCTAGAGCTTGCTAATATCAAAATTTTAACCGTCTCTTCTAATACTTTACAGGTATATTTTTATAGAATATGCAAATATCGTTATTGCTTAAAATGATTATGATTCTCAGTCATTCTTTATTGCGTAGGCTCTCTCCTTAGTTCCTGATTTATTGAAGGTCAAACTCCATTCATTGCGTAATTTGAAGAAACTGAGAGTAAAAATGAAAAAAATTGACTATGAATTATCCAAAGCACTGATAAAAAGAAATTTAGCGCAAATGCCTGTTATGTCTGAGGAAGAAGTTGCCAAGTTAATAGTTGAGTTTTTTCTTCAAAACTCACCTTCAGTGGAAGTTTGTTATCTAAGAGGTGAAATGTGCATTGTACTTTTGACAAGTTGATTCTACATTAGTGATAGGCTTTGTAAAATAATTATATAATCTTGAAATTTAACGAATTTTGATCTGTTTATATTACAGAGAAAAGATGGTGTGATTGAGCAATTTTACCAAATGATGATTGGAATCAAGAGAAGTATAGCACTAGAACATTTTTGTTAAGAGTAATCTTTTCATTAGTTAGATGGTATGTTTTAAGTTTTTTTTCCCCATTGTTTGACTAAGTTATCATTCCTATAGTTTATTTTTGTACTTTCATGAGATTTGAATATTTTGTTTGACATGACTATTTATAAGTCATGATGTTAGACTGTTGGAATATTTGTGACTTTGTTGCTGCAACAAATTGTGAATATTTATGTGACCCCTGTGGTAAGGTGAGCATTGAGATGATCCATTAATTTTTCCCTCTAAATTCAACAGACATTTTCACATAACATCAAGATTGTGACCTTATAGATTAGTCTCTTAATATGGAAACTTGAAGAATGCACTATTTTTCACCAAGAATAATATTTTCTTTTCATCTTTTGATTTTTTCTAGTAGTAGTTATCTAGCAGCAGCACTTTTGATTTTTTTTAACTTTCTTAGCATGCAGTGGCTAGTGACAAGTTATTTGCTTTATTAATATTAATACAGTTATTGAATTCTTTTATATCTAGAGTTAAAAAAAACTAGCTTCTAATTCTTTTATATCTAGAGTTAAAAAAAACTAGCTTCTATATTATTAAAACTAGTATTTTAAAAACTGAATCGGTCTTCTGGTAATAATATTGAGTTACTGGTTCAGTGGTCGAACCACAAAATTATTAATCAAATAGAATGACTAAATTGAATTAAACTATATAATTTAGTTGAATAAATTAATCTTTATAAATAAAATGTATAGTTATTAAATTAGTCTAATCGAATAATTCGGTCTGTAAAAAAATTAAAACACCTACAAATATTCTAAACTTTAAAATATTATAATTTAATATATTCATTCTTTAAATTAAAATTCCAAACATAATCATCGCACATAATAAAATGGTACAAATTTAAATAAAAGTTAGCAATTA